>NW_026068151.1:300270-359592 GCF_014885135.2 Alexandromys fortis
GCCGTTTGGTTAGTTTGGATAGGTGTTTATCAATCTTGTTGATTTTCTCCAAGAACCAGCTTTTTGTTTCATTGATTCTTTGGATTGTTTTCTGCGTTTCTATTTTGTTGATTTCAGCCCTTAGTTTGATTATTTCCAGTCTTCTACTCCTCCTAGGTGAGTCTGCTTCTTTTTTTTTTCTAGAGCTTTCAGGTGGGCAGTTAAGTCTCCTATGTGTGCTTTCTCCGTTTTCTTTAAGTGGGCACTTAGTGCTATGAACTTTCCTTTTAGCACTGCTTTCATAGTGTCCCATAGGTTTGAGTATGTTGTCTCTTTATTTTCATTGAATTCAAGAGAGTCTTTGATTTCTTTCTTTATTTCTTCCTTGATCCAGGTGTGGTTCAGTAGTTGACTGTCCAGTTTCCATGAGTTCATAGACTTTCTAGGGGTAGCATTGTTGTTGAATTCTAACTTTAACCCATGGTGATCCGATAAGACACAGGTGGTTACTGATAATTTTTTGAAACTCTGTAAGTTTGCTTTGTTACCGAGTACGTGGTCAATTTTCGAGAAGGTTCCATGAGCTACAGAGAAGAAGGTATATTCTTTCCTATTTGGGTGGAATGATCTATAGATATCTGTTAAGTCCATTTGATTCATTACCTCCCTTAATTATCTTATTTCCCTGTTATGTTTCTGTCTGATTGACCTGTCCATTGGTGAGAGAGGAGTGTTGAAATCTCCTAGTATTAGTGTGTGAGGTTTGATGACTGTCTTGAGTTTTAGTAATGTTTCTTTTACATAAGTGGGTGCTTTTATATTAGGGACATAGATATTCAGGATTGAGACTTTGTCATGATGAATTGTTCCTGTTATGAGTAAAAAATGTCCCTCTCCATCTTTTCTGATTGATTTAAGTTTGAAGTCAACTTTGTTTGAAATTAGTATGGCCACACCTGCTTGTTTCTTAGGTCCATTTGCTTGATAAACCTTTTCGCAGCCCTTTACTCTGAGTAGATGTTGATCTTTGTGGTTGAGGTGTGTTTCTTGTAAACAGCAGAATGTTGGATCCTGTTTTCGTATCCAATCTCTTAGTCTGTGCCTTTTTATAGTTGAGTTGATTCCATTGATATTAAGTGATATTAATGACCAGTGGTTGTTAACTCCGATCATTTTTTCTTTTTCTTTTTTGGTCGTAGAGTTTGTGTGTTTCCCTTCTTTGAGTTGTGCTGGTGAAGGGTCATTAAATGTCTGAGTTATTGTGGGCATTGTTGGACTCCTTGGATTGTGATTTTCCTTCTATTACTTTCTGCAAGGCTGGATTTGTGGCTACATATTGTTTAAATTTGTTTTTATCCTGGAAAATTTTGTTTTCTCCATTTATAGTGAACGAAAGCTTGGCTGGGTATAGTAGTCTNAGATGTCTGAGTTATTGTGGCCATTGTTGGACTCCTTGGATTGTGATTTTCCTTCTATTACTTTCTGCAAGGCTGGATTTGTGGCTACATATTGTTTAAATTTGTTTTTATCCTGGAAAATTTTGTTTTCTCCATTTATAGTGAACGAAAGCTTGGCTGGGTATAGTAGTCTGGGCTTGCATTCATGGTCTCTTAGTTTCTGCAGAACATCTATCCAGGACCTATATTTGCTATACAAATCTTAAGGTGATTTCTTTTCTAGTCCTTAAAGAATGTCATTGAAATTTTGTTAGTGATTGCATTGAAATTGTTGATTAATTTAAGCAATATAGGCATTTTAACAGTATTAATTCTTCCAAAGATGAATTATTATGTCACCCCAGCCTTAACATTTTGTAGTTTTCAAGGTGGATGTCTTTATTTTTCTGGATGTTTATTAGTAGGTACAATAATATTTTTGATTGTCTTTTGAATGGGATTTCTTTATTTACTTTTTTCTTAACAGTTTTATTTTTTGTAGTACATATACACAATGAAATTTTACTCAGCTGTAAAGAAAAACTGAAATTAAGAAAAATTTTAGGAAAATAGATGAAGCTAAAGTATAAAGTGAGGTGACACCCATTTGAAAAGTTAAAAAACTCATGTTTTCTCTTATATGGGATCCTAGTTTGTAACGTACACATGTCAATGGATATAAGTGTGGATAAAGTCTAAAAATCTAGAAAAAACTAAAAGAGGATAGAAAGAGGTACAAAAGAAGAGTGAGGGTGTAAAGGAACAGGTGACATGAGAGTGAACAAGAGGATGAGGTGAGGAAAGATATGAGGGGAGTGGAGGCTTGTGAAAATGTGAATGGAGAAGCAACTCTAGTATATTTCATTTTGAAAATAACATCATTCTAGGCATGAAGGTCACAGCACAGACCTTTCATCCCAGCACCTGGGAGGCAGAGGGGGAGGCAGGCAGATTTCTGTGAGTAAAATGACAGCCTGGTTTACATAGCAAGTTCTGGATCAGCTAGAGCTGCATAGTTTAGACCCTATCTAAAAGAAAAAAAAAGAAAAAAATAACATCGTTATATACAATATTTTGTGTGCTAATTTAAAAATTAAAATCTATTGTTTTTTATTTTTGAAGTTGTTATTAGGTCTGAAAGTCATGAGGTTGGAATCTTGAGGGTCTTAGTCTACAATCATATTTTCTGCAGAAAGGAATAATTGAATTTCTTTCTTCCCTCTTTATATCCCTTTCTTTTTTTCTCCTTTGATTTAGGATACTATCTAAAATTTCAAGAATTGCATTGAATAACATCAGAAATATGGGAATCCTTGTCATATTTCTTTTTCCCCTCCTTTTTATTGTTTTAATTGCACTGTACATTTTTCTCTGTTCCTCTCTCTTCCACCCCTCTCCCCTTCTACACTCTCTTGTGACCTCCATGCTCCCAATTTACTCAGGAGATCTTTTTCTATTTCCTATGTAGATCCATGTATGTCTCTTTTAGAGTCCTCTTTCTTGTCTAGGCTCTCTGGGGTTATGGATTGTAGGCTGTTTTTTTGTTTGTATGTTTGTCTTGCTTTATGTCTATAAGTCACTTATGAGTGAGTACATATTATATTTGTCTTTCTGAGTCTGGGTTACCTCACTCAGTATTTTTTTTTTCTCCTAGATCTATTCTATTACCTGAAAATTTCAAGATGTCATTATTTTTTTTTTTTTACCTGTGAATAGTACTCCATTGTATAAATGTACCACATTTTCTTTATCCATTCATCAGTTGAGGGGCATCAAAGTTGTTTTCAGGTTCCGGCTATAATGACAAGTGAATGAATGTCCCCTGCTCCTGTTGATCTTTCTGTGTCTAGGTGGACTGTCAACTCATGGAATATACAAAACCTGACAAATAATCCACCCCTTCCTTCTTTTGTATTGTCTACAGATAATTCAAAAGTGGTCATGGCTTGGAACTGGAGGTTCCTGCTTCGTATCAGGTATCAGAGAATCAGTTCCCTTTTGCTTCAAGGGCCAGACTAGCTGAAACAACCCATGTAGTCTACACAGGGGATGGGGCAACAAGCAGTAAGAACAAAGACCCTTAAGAGCTGAATTTTCTTGAGGGCTAATGCCCGCTAATAGTCCAGAGCTGTAGAATTTTCTGGTCCTCCTTAATTGGCTGATTGAGCTATATAGCAAAAGTAAGCTCGACCCCCTTGCATCATTTATGGACTGAATCCCAGTATACATATTTATTTCATAATAAGCTAGCTTCAGAGGCATTCTTTTGGGCCACAAGGTAGATGCTGGCTAGAAAAGAATGCTAGTATTGTTGTGAGCTTCCAGGGAAAGAAAGATAAAGGAATTTATATTTTCCAAAATGCCCAGCTCGGCGGTGACCGTTAGATGGCTCTCAGTTACAGCACTGGGTTTTTATGTGAGAAACCCAGAATGTTTCTTAGCAAAGGCTTTCTCCATAGCACAGGGATGGGCTAAATCCAGGCTGCTTTTGTGTTTGACATCTGTTTCTGTGTCAGTTTTACCCATTGCGTCTTTCTCTCCTTCCCTGTCTGTAAGCCCTCCCCTCTGCTGTGTTGCCCATCTGCCACAGCCTGAGAGGTGATATCTTGTTTCTCACACTCTGTTTCAATAACTGGAGTTGCGTCAAGCCCTTGTTTGTCCAATACTAAACTTGAGCACGTTCCCTCGGGCACCCACATTGCTGTTTTTCAGCTGTCCCAATTCTCAGTCACAGAAACTGGGAGGCACTGCTTTCCTTTAATCTGTCACAGTACCCTTTCTATTTTTATTATTTTGAGCACTCATACTGTTCTCTAAAAATGGTTATAGCTAAATAACCTTCATTGAAAGTACTTCTGATAGCCCCTAAGAATTTAACACAACACCCTTTTCAGTTATAACAGTGAGTGACTCTACACCTTCATTAGATGATTTTCTCTTGTCATGACAAAGGAACTCTTCTCTTTATGGAAGAGAAGTTTATTTAGGGTTAGGATTTCAGGTGGAGAATCTATAATGGTGAAGGAGACATGGCAGTCAGGAACCGAGTGATCACATTTCCAACCTCAAGCACAAAGCAGAGACAGCACACTGGCAGTGGGCTGAGGCTATGAAATCTCAAAACCTGCTATGGTGATTTTCTTCCAGCAATGCCACACCTCCTAAACCTCCCCTAACATCACCACCAACTGACCAACTGACCAAATACTGGAGCCTATGGGGGTAGGGAACAATTCTTATCCAAACCACCACAGCATATATTATCTTTTTTTCAACTTCTAGAAACTTTTGTAGCCAGAAAATATTAGTCTTGCTTGTCCATTCAGGAGATAGTAATATGGCAAGAGGAGGAGTTTAAGAGAATCTGAGACTTCAGGTTACTCAAGGATGGGGAAAGAGAGCATGCTCAAGGTGATGTTCATGGAGGAGGATGTCAGAATGTTCCTGGTCAGGTGGGTCCTTACCCTATAGGATAGAAATCAGATGGAGGTGAGTTCTTAAGTAAAGAAAAGAGCAAGTTGCTTATAGGAAGGCAGACCAGCAGGCCCAAAGCAGCCCAGCCATGGAAGGGAAGTTGGCAGCATGCCGCCATGTAGGCAGAGGAGTAGCAACCATATACATCTGTCTCACCTATTGTCTTTTCTGGGAAAGGCTTTGACTAGAGAGGCTTTTGGTGGGGAAAGGAGGGGGACTTTAACGTAGACTTTCTCATAGCTCTGAATGTCCCTAGATTTGTGTTGCAGGTCCCTCTGGATCTTGTTGTGCTAACATATTGCAGTACAAATATAATGAGGTCCAAGGTTAGTACTTAGTCAGACTTCTCAGCTGATGGTCACTGGTGCCACCTGGGCATTCCATAGTCCCTGCTATTTGATTGCTGTAAGAGGTGAATCATGGGAGTCCTGCAGCCTGTCCTGTTTCCCTGCAGAGTGGCCTGCTGCTGCAGCCAACGCGGTTCCTTCTATGGAGAAGACATTCTTGTTTCTGTCTTGTCTGGTGGCAGCTGAGGATATGAATTATATAGACCTACCCTGACTGCCTCCTCCTTTTTATTCCCCCCTCTCTTTCTTTGTCTTTCTGTGTAGACTGAGCTGTTATGTCTATGTAGCCCAGGCTGGCCTTGATGCTGAGACCATAAATCAGTGCTTGATTTCATCTGCTCACTCACAAACGGGTTGCACAAATCAGTGAGGCTAAAGACAAACTGCAATGACAACATGGAGTGGCGAAGGGACACTGACCCTTGCGTCCGAGCATGCCAGGCTTAATTCTTCCATTTGTTTGGTGCCAATTTTCTAATTAGAGTTTGGGAACGGTGCTGCCTTCTTTACCTCTCTGTGCTCCCATGAAGGTCAGGAATAGCAGGGTGTGTTTGGAGCACCTTGTGACCTTGCAGAGCTGAAGGGGTGTCAGACACCATTGTCTCCAGTCATGGGGATGAGGGAAGCTTTACTGCATTTGAAATGTTGCTCTTTATATTTGCCTTCATTGCCCTGACCTCATTTGAGTTTCTACTATATTTCAAATAGCAAGAACACAAGGGATGTTTTGTTGAGTCTCCAGGAGGCCAGCTTAGGTGTCTGTGAGCTGGGGTGTGATAGAAGTCCCAGGAAACCACTTTTATCACAAGCGTTTATTTTGATGGGTGCCTCTGTCCATGCTACTTCTGTCCTGGCACTTAAGACACATGTACACAAGACAGCTGTTACTTGTGTTTCTGGAAACCTGTCTACAATGTATGCTGTTTGAAGTCAGTAATAACTTAGGGAAACTATTGGCGTTCATTTATTCTAGTGAAGCAATCATGCAGTTTTAAAGGGAGTTTTCCCCCCTTTCATAGGATTCCCTATATACATTTAGCCTATGAGCACCACTGAAAATGTGAAAATAAAGTTGAAGGATCTATTAATGCTTTACATATACTGCCATGTGTGAGTGTTTTTTTTTTTTTTTTTTTTTTTTTCTTTCCAGACAGGGTTTCTTTTGGAGTCTGTTCTGGAACTAGCTCTTTTAGACCAGCCTGGCCTCAAACTCACAGAGATCCACCTGCTTCAGCCTCCCAGGTGCTGGGATTAAATATATGCGCTACCACCTCCCAGCAAAGTAAGTCGTTTGTAAAGTTTCGTATATATTAATTAGTTGACCAAACGTTAGAGGCCATGGCCATTGCTTAGTACCAGGGAGAGGGTTCTAAAATGCAATCTACTCTTTCATAGAGTTCATAGACCAGTTAATTTCAAAGCAACTGTAGTTTGTGATAGGAGGTGCATACTGTAAAAGCATTAGTTATTTAAATAAGATGTACTGACAAGATAAGGCGTGATCTAAAAAAAAAAAGGTTTCTAAGGCTTGTTAATCACAGAGACATAGAAAGGACTGTGTTCCATGACTATATCTTAGGCATATGTTCCTAAGACTTCTTGTAATGATGAGATGATGTTAGATATTACATCTGTTCTTAAGAAGATGTTACGTTTTCTGTATACCCAGACCATGCAATGGGGTTTCATAAATTTCTATCAAATTGCAAGCTGTATTCCCTTCATTTTGTTCCTGAGCCTCCATGTTACAATTTGGGGTTTATAAGTAGTTTTTGAACCTTTTCCAAGCTGTTTTAAGGCCAATGAGTATTGGCCTTTAAGTAGCAAATCACTCTGCTTAGATATCCACAGTTACAATAGTGATTCCATCTTTAACACTACTCGGGAGACACCACTGTGCCTGCTGCTTCAGCGCTGTGCATTTCCTTCCCTTTTACATACTTCTTGGTCTAATTCTTGCAGAGGAGATGCTGTGAATCTCTCTTAGCTGCAGTACTCCAGGCACAGCCTGCTGTCTTTGAACTAAGATCTAAAAGCAAGTTTTTATGATGCTCAAACCCCAGATCAGGAATTCACGTCAATACTTGTCAAGAAGAAAAAAAAAAGACCTTTTTATTTTAATAGACACTCTCCTCAAATGTCAGGCAACATGACTGGTTTTTTCTTGATGCTTTGTACTTCACAATGTACTTTAAAAAAAATAGCTTAAGATGTGAGTTCTTAGGTACTTGATGTATTATTCAGAACGAATTCATGTGAAGGTGCATCAAGACCTGTTCATGACTACTATCCTTTGTCTTACTTCACTTGCTTCACTTCTGAGTCTAATGTAGATGATTCATGGTGATAAGTTCATCCCAGTGGGGAAAGGCAACTTTTGAAGCCTCATTCACTAAAGGAGAAAGCCTACTTGTTTCCCCCACAGGCTTCACTTAGAGACTTTAGCTATGAGACACCACGGAATGGCCTGAGGACTGTGCCAAGTCCATATGCTTCTGTCATGTAGTCATATCTGCAAGGGAGGAAGGCACGCACTTTCCTGAGGGTCCCATGGCTATCTGTGTTTACTTATATTCATGTTTATTTACTTGTGTTTGTTTATAATCTTCAGGGGTTTAGACCCCTCATAGAACCCAAGAGAAATCGTCCCCTAAACTGGAAAAGTATTCTTAGTAATGATCTGGAATTCAGAACCCCTTTTTTATGCTCTTATTTGCAAATTTAGCCAGCAACTAATATAAAATGAAAGGAAATGATGTCATTTGCCAAAGTGCTTGAAAATAGTCCCTGAGAGTAGAAAACTCCTAGAGAGTGATTCATGGAGCTGGGCACTGAAGTGTTGTGAAGGCAGACTCAAGCAGGCTTCAGACTGTGTGTCAGTATCGCTCAGCATGGAAACGGTGCTCTTGACCTTGGCTGTTAGTTTGCAGAGTGATGCATCCGGAGCTGTATGGGAGCTGTGGAAGAGAAAGCTTTTGTATTGGCTCCTTGCCTGAAAGCACAACCTTAACCTTATGCTGGCAAATTGAAGCAGTCAGCATGACGTCAGAACCCATGCTTCAGTGTTCACGAGGTGATCGTCAATGGGAACAGTCACCAGGATGGTTACATTAGGTGAAACCCTGTCAAGCTGATTTCCTGCGTAATGTGAAAAACAAACCAGCAGAATCTGCTTTTCTCCTCTCTAACAGTGTGCCCCCACCCACTCAGGTGCCTACGTCTTTGCAATAACGTTATTCAGGATGAGATGTATAACTCCTTTCACTGTGCTTTATTAAGCTATACTCTTGGCTTCCAAACAGAATTAGTTTTTTAAACCTGTGCATTATGTCACAGTCCACAGAATAAGTAAATGGCATTTTCAAAATCTCTTCACAGGATACGTGAAGAATGTTATAGTTCGGTCTTGACTATATTCATAGATTTACACGATTCAAAAGTAGCAGAGGCCTCGAGTTTGGAGAGGAGGTATGGTTCTAATATAATAGAATGAGCATGGCTGGCTGGGGAGAACTGCATTTGTGACCTTATTCTTTTGTAGGGATTTTTATTGAAGGACACTGTGGAGATAATCCTAACCTTGTTTTATCCATCCCTAATATATGAAAATGGAGAAGTTACTTGTATGCTCTGACCTGCAGCCTAGCTCCATTATCTCTCACATACATTGCTGGGTTAGGTGAAGCCTTGGCTTCCTTTCAGCCCTGAGCTTTATTCAGCTGTGACTAGACTACTGTTTGAGTAGAGAGACTTCACTCATGGAATTGGTCTTTGTTTGTGAGGCCTGCTGACCCAAAACTTGCACTATTTGCTTGGCAAACCAGGAAACCTCCACTCTGAGGAGTGGCCTGTTTCTTTGTCTTTAAATTGGAATTCTAAAATCATTGAGAATAGTTGGGAGGCATAAAAAGTGTGTCAGCGAGCTAGAATGGGCCCAGGTACAAAATGGGTCTCATGCAACAACTGCATTGTTGTTAGAATGTGATACAGACCATCGTTCTTCAGCTCGGCAGTGAGAAGCAGGTTGAACTGAACTGGAGGCTGAATAAAGGTGTTGTCAGACAGATGACCTGGTAACATTGTGATGAGAGTGTGATTGCGATGGGAGAATCTGTGTATCTTATTTAAATTGCTACTCTTTTTTTCCTAATGACTCAAAGGCCCTTTGTCCATCTTCTCTGTGGTTCTCCAGATACTACAAAGTCAAACCTAGGAGCACAGTCCCCAAGCTACATAAGTCCTAGTCACCTGTAACAAGTAGCTCCATTTCTTACAGCAACCAAGCCTCAAAATTTATACACCTTGCTATAGCTCAGTGATTTGATAGCACACTAGTGAGAATTATGTTTCATCTGCTGAGATGTAACCCTGCCTTTTGCTGGTTATACTATGCACACATGCTTAACTTCTCCTCCTTTAAAAGCCTCAGGTTATTTTGTTACCCTCTAGATGAGAAAATCAAGACTCAGAAAAGCTTAAATAACTTACCAAATGTTCAGCATAGAAGTCAGAGGAAACCATGATTATTTGTAAAATTTAGATTATTCCCACTAGGATAAACTACTATAAAAAGCAATCGTTTACTATGTTTTCTTTTTTTGTTTCTGTAGGTGGTGTGTGTGTGTGTGTGTGTGTGTGTGTGTGTGTGTGTGGTGTGCTAGCTCTTGCGCACATGTGTAGAGGTCATAATTTGTATTCAGGTATATACCTCCATCCTTTTACATCTTATTTTTTAAGACAAGGTCTCTCACATAACCTGACAATCTCAACTAAACTGCCTAGCCAACAAGTTCTAAAGAACCCCCTGTTTCTGTCCCCTTCCTCACAGTACTGGGGTAATAGCATGTGATGACCATACCCCAGTTTTACATGTGTGTGGGTGATCTGAACTCAGGTCCTTACACTCACTCAACAAGAACTTTTACCCACTGAGCAATTTTCCCATCCCCTATTTCCTACATTTTTACCAAACTGCAATAGAGCTCAGCAGAAGTTAACTTCCCTATATGAGAACTTTTAACTTTGCTACCCTGAAAGCAGCTTTGGCATTGCTAACGGGAATGTTTTGTCAGATCAACTCATTTTAGAGTTTAAAGAGCAATGTTTTAAGTATCAGACAGCAAATCAGAGGTTTGATAAAGTTCCAGTTTTGGACTGTTGGTTTCCCATCTGTTCCCTAATTCCCAGGCTACCTTAGACCTAAATTTATTTGGGATCTGAACCTATATTTGGTCTTAGAATAAAAATAACAAAGGAAAAATCCAGTCTTAGTGATGTCAAGCATTAAGTCCTTATAATTTTTAACCTCAAAATGTGTTTAGTCAGCTTCGTGGCTTCTTTACCTAATGGTTTTTCCAGCCTCCATCACCATGTTACATATATTTTTAATGCTAATCGGATTCTGTATGATTTTTGATGCATTAGAAACCTAACTTGAAGAGTAGAGATGCAATATTGCTGAAGTTTATGGATATCATCTGAGCAAGGCACTCACGTGAAGGGGCCATAATCATTTTGATGACTAGGAGTATTTGGGAAGAGAAATGTGGTGAGGAAGGCCTTTGCTGTGCCATCTGATAGGAGAGAATAAACACCAGTCTTTTTCAGCTATGATACTTAATGCAAGACATCAGTAAATCCCAGAGGTTTGTAAAATACGGGCCATTGTTTTTTAATCGATGCAAAATCCTTACTATGTTATAGTTCATTTTTACAAGTAGGAACTTCCTGCTACTAGTTTAGAAATCAGAGCTTTTGAAAACATTAAGTAGGCACAGGTATCCAGTGGGTTCACATTGCGGCGTTGCCACGTGATAAATTTTACCATCTCAGATGGTGCTCCTGTCTGAGTGCAGTTACAGTTGGCCATGAAGGTCTTTGTTCAGAGATGTTTGGCTACCTGTGACTTGTTCTTCAAGCAGAGGCAATGCTTACAGTTAAGACTTGACATGCTTTGATTACTACTAGATTCTAGTACTGAATGAAGGCAAGTCACATGGTCAATTCCATCATCACCAGGATATTGAAGGATTTGCTGTAGCCTGTCCCACAGTGGATCCTTACAAAATAGGGGGAAAGAGGAAAATGTGTACAGATAATATAACCTAGCATAGTAGTTCTCAATCTTCCTAATGCTGCAAACCTTCAATACAGTTCCTCACGCTGTGGTATACTGTGGGATAATTCTTTTGTACACTGTAAAGATTTGCCACTCATATTGATTTAATAAAATTCTGATTGGCCAGTAGCCAGGCAGGAAGTATAGGATTTATCCTATTAAGAAGTTTTTTTCACATGAATTTTGCATTATTTATTTGTACACACAGATACACACACTGCCACCACCACTAATATCATTACTACCAAAACTAGCAATCACAGCAACAGAAAATAGAACAAACCCTTAAACCCACCCTCTTATGCTAGTCTGTGGTGTGGACAATTTGACCACAGTACAGTAGGCCAGAAATAGGGAACAATACTTTCTCATCTCCAAACCCATGGTTAAGCTCTTCAGTTCTCTGTGAGGCATGAACTTGCCTGTTCCTAGCACTTTATGCAAATGATTCCTATTTCCCAGGTCAGCTGAAGGCTCTCTCCTCCGTAGAAAGCTTCATCCTCCTGGACTACATCCACTTCGATTTGGGGAAAGACCACTTAGACAGGGTCTGCTATCACAGTGCTTTTTAGTTTCTCATTTAATAGTTTTAAATTAAGTAACCCTTTCACATCAATTTATCTGTGTATGTCATATGGGGGTACATGCATGCCATGTGCACATGTGGAGGTCATAAGACAACTTGCAAAAATGTGTTCTCATCTCTCATCGCGTGGGTCCCAGGGATTGATCTTAGCTTCCCTGCCTTGGTGGAGAGTGTCTTTAGCTGCTGAGTCATCTCACTGGGCCTAGTCATCTCTTCCTAAAATACACCCAAGAACATAGAAGATGAAAGAATCTGTGGTGGGCGCTGCAGAGGGCAGCAGAGGGAAAAGATGGTGGGGGACATAAAAACACTATGTTTAAAATTTTCACAGTGATATCTAATACATTATTTGCTGATTGATTTCTTTAACTACTTTGTCTCTTTTTGAAAAGCAAGAGTAACATGTTATATGGAATTTTTACCACTGGAGCTGAAGATAGGAATTTAAATGGTTTTAGTAAGTAAACAGGAAAAGGAGATGATTAAATATATTTAGTGAAGAAGTTATTCATAGAATGAGATACAGGAGGAGGCAATATGTCACCGTGTCACAATGCAGCCGTAAGTATGACTTTCCTGTAAGAGCCAGAAGACAAAATGCTCTTGAATTCTCAGACCTTGAATCTCAAACCTCTTTGTGTTAATATTTTATCATTTTCTCCCCATTTGGGCAATTTCACTTCCCTCTGCAGTGTCGACTGTTATGACTTCAGCTACAAAATAAGATAAATATTGTGGCTTTAATGCTTTTTGGTTCTGTAGCTACAAGTGTTTTCTGAGGGCATTTATTTATTTATTCTCTTTTTGCTGTGGAATAGGCTTGTTGAGATTCTCAAATACTTGATCACAGTACAGGAATCTGAATTTGGATTTGGAAAAAAAAGAAAAAGATACATATTAAAGGGAAGTGTGTGATTAAAAGTTTTAGGCCCTCAAAACTTGATGGGGCATTTAATTTCAGATGTTTTGGACAGATCCTTAAATCTTTTCCATATTCAAGCAACAGTGCGTTTTAAAACCTCTGGTTTGGAACTGTCCATGACAACACAGTCCTGATTGACTGCATCATTTGACTAACAAGAAAGCATAATACTCTTGTTGAAGTCATATTCTCAGTCCTTTACAGACTGCTTTCCTATACAAATAATTCTTGTTTTAATATGTGCAGTTGAGGTTTATTTGCCCATATGTGACTGCAAATGATAATCTGGGGAAAGGGATTTTGGCAAGCCACTTTATTCATGCTCAGTGCCCTCTGTATAAAACCAGCACGATATCTGTCTTCTGACCTTCTCTGTGGGACACTTCAAAGATTAATGAGCTGTTTCCAACAGATACTCAACTCTTCATGTGTAAAATGAGCTGGATGGTTGGACCATGTGATACATGACATCAGTTCTAGACCCAAAAGAGACTCACAAATGCTGATAAGAGAAGAATGCCTCCTTTCCCTTCTCACTTGCTGACTTCCTTCCCTTCTTGGGAACTCAGCAAGCAGTACTTGCTTCTTGTGGGTCCAAGTTGAATGATCACTACTGTTCTGTGTCTCCTGAACCACTGAATGTACTGCTTTGAACCCATTTGACTCAGTTCTTTGGTGTTGGCTACCATGCTTATTTTTTTCCTCTGTCACACTGGTTCTTGGCATACATGAATCTGAAATCAAATAAGATCAAAATGAAAACTTATCAAATCAAGGGAAACCGGAAGATTCTTTTGGCTTCTTAAGAATAAGGGTAATGCTCTTAGCATTTAGGCATAATTATGTGGCCAGTGTATATGAAGTCTTGGATCACCATAAATTATACAACTTTTGTAATCTTGGAATTGCTACTGTTTAACATCCTAGCAAAAATGTTTGACCTGAAAAATCACCATACTGATCAACTATTTATATCTTGGGGTTAGTGGAGAATCATAATGATGAGGCTCAATAGCACTCAATGCTATGCATCTGTAATCTCAGTACTCAAGAGGCTGAAGCAAACTGATCATGAGTTAAAGTCCCTCTGGGCTCCACAGTGACACTCTGCCTCAAGAATAAAGTGAAGGTAGGAGAAGGCAGCTGGTAGCATGCTTGCCATGCATGCACATGGGCATGAGTTACGATGCCCAGCACCCATAAAAAGCCAACTACTCTGGTACATTCTAGCAATCCCATCTCGGGGGAGGTAGAGACTGGAGGATCTCTGAGTGTTGATGGCCAGCAAGCTTAGTCAGTTAGTTAGAGTCCTATCTTTAAAAGTACAGACAAATATGAATTAGGAAAATGCTTAGCATTAAGCTCTGGCCTCCACAGACACATGTATCCGCACATATGTGTATGCACACACACATACACAGACACTCAAACAAGTACATATACATACAAACATATATAAAACAAAAACCAAAATGTAGTTTTCTTAGATTCAAATAAGGGTGCTGCTAGCCCATGCATAGCTGAAGATTAAATATCAATTATAAAAACTTGTCATTTTAATTAGTTATAATAATGTTTTATTAGAATATAAACTTTCCTGCATCACTTGGGAATGAGAATTTTTAAGAATAAGGTGGTTAGGAGGTCAGAGTGGCCTTTATTGCCACTTGAAAGCCAAAGTTTCTGTAAATGAATGAAAACTGAGCAGTGAGAAGCACGCCTGCGCTACGTACGGCCCAGTGCCCTCGATTTTATAAACGCCTACTTTAAATGTCAATATGTTTTTATTTGTTTTGGGCTCCTTCAACTTTTATCTTAAAAAATGTTCACATCGCCATTTCTCATTCAAGCTTCTAATGACAGACTGTGACCTTTTCCTCAGGGGTGGAGGAGGAAGCTGAGTTTGTCTGAGCTCTCCTTAGAAGGGAAGCAATGCCAATAGAAGAGGTTCCATTCCCTTCCGCTGGTAAATGACACCCTCTGTGTATGACTGCTGGTCTCCAGAGGGTAATTAAATTCCAGATAGGAAATAGACCTATGATTTATTTTTACTAGGCCAGATCTGAGAAAATAAAATGTATGTCACCTTTAAGGTTTTAGGTTTATAGAGGAATTATTAGCACAGTTGGTTTCAACTTTTGTGTTTTCAGAGTATGATAAGAAATTTCAATCACCCTGTTTGCTCACATGTAGGGCTTAGGACCAGTTATACACATGGAATAAGAATATAACTGGAATTGAAACAAAAATTGTTTGAGAAGTCAAGATCCCACAGCTTGCTCATGAAGAAATGTACTGGTAATTGTATGTATGCATTGCCAAATAGTGTAAGAAAATTAAGATAAAGGAAATTTTTCAAATTTGCATATAGGCAAAATTGTGAGGTTTCATAAGAACTAGTTTCTATGTATGAGAACTAGTTTCTACAGTTTTTTACTAACTTGACAGTTGGACAAGTATTTGCACTACAAGCTGAGGACCGGACGTTCAATTTCTAGGAGCTGTGTAAATGCTTGGCACCATTGGGGCACCTGCCTGTAGGCTTAGCACTGGTGAGGTGGACATAGAAGAATCCAAGCCTTGTTGGCCAGTCAGTCTAGCCAAATTAGTACACTCTGATTGAGGAAGAACCCTGACGTTGACTTCTGGCCTCCAAATAATTATTAATTTGCTAAATTGTGTTAATATAGAGCCTTTACATACTGCAGTTAATCTTTGTAAAGAGTTCCAAATAATGTATATTATTTTTATAATATATATGTGCATTTTTACCTTTTCTTCTGGTTAGAATTTTTATGGGAAATATTTAATTAGGAATTAAAGACAGCAGCTTTGGTTCATTAAGTATGAAATCTTTATTCTTTTTTCTCAGGTATGTGGTAAGATGCATACATTTGCAGACACTTTTTAATTTTTACTAAATCCTTCAAATTTCTCTTTCTAGGTTGCCTAGGAGACTCATGGCAGGGTTAGAAAGCAGGAGTTAATAAATAAAGGAAACATCTTAGGGATGAGTGCTTGCAGACATTTTAAGAGTGGGAGGAAGCTTGCCAGCTAAAGGCCATAATCAAGAACTGGCTTTAGGGAAAGGAACTGCTATTTCCCCTTACAGAGTATCCAAAAGAGTTTAAATACATTTAGTATGAAAGATATGCAAAAGCTGAACATTGTTTGCTCGGAGCAGAAGGATAACAGAACTCTGTCTCCCATGTTACTTTAGGAGGAAATCCGTCTCACACAGGTAGTGACTGTGGGATGTGAGAGACAGAAGACAGGAGAAGTACTGATCTGTTGTGTCTTCTTCTTCTTCTTCTTCTTCTTCTTCTTCTTCTTCTTCTTCTTCTTCTTCTTCTTCTTCTTCTTCTTCTTCTTCTTCTTCTTCTTCTTCTTCTCCTTCTCCTTCTCCTTCCCCTCCTCCTCCTCCTCCTCCTCCTCCTCCTCCTCCTCTTCCTCCTCCTCCTCCTCCTCCTCCTCCTCCTCCTCCTCCTCCTCCTCTTCTTCTTCTTCTTCTTCTTCTTCTTCTTCTTCTTCTTCTTCTTCTTCTTCTTCTTTTCCTTTAAATAATTAGATAATAGGAATGAGTGAGAGGTTGAAAGTAATATTTCCATCTCAGATGGAAAGTCAGGAGTCCTGGCCATCAGGAGCCAGGAAATACTACAAAGTTTCATTGCACAACAAACTTCACATAAGAGTTTCATTGGGAGGGAAAAACCCAACAGGGTGACTGCCTCTGCTCGGGTAAGAACTGAGCAGAACACAGGGTGTATGTGCCTGATCTCAGGGTGATTTCAGGGATCAACAG
Organism: Alexandromys fortis; assembly: GCF_014885135.2. Classification (NCBI taxonomy): domain Eukaryota; kingdom Metazoa; phylum Chordata; class Mammalia; order Rodentia; family Cricetidae; genus Alexandromys; species Alexandromys fortis. The sequence continues at coordinate 316,935 of NW_026068151.1, forward strand.
AAGTTTTGTTTTCTTGCAGGGCAGGGCCTAGGCACTCATCTGCCTCAGGACTGGGAATAGCAGCTGTTAGGACTGGTAAAAAAAAAAAAAAAGTCTGTGGCAGGGACTGGCAGCTGGATTTGGCCCTTGTTTCATCATTTCCTCCTTTCCTTGAGCCTCTCTCTTCCCTTCTTTCTTCTTGAGCATAGATTTCTCCTACTATTTATTCTCTCTGCATGCCAGCCTTGCCTACCTCTCCCCTGCCTGGCTATTGGCTGTTCAGTTGTTTTTTTTAGACCAATCAGGTCTTTTAGGCAGGCTTTACAGAGATAAACAAATGCAACATAAAAGAATGCAACACATCTTTGCATCATTAAACTAATATTCCACAACAAGGTGAGATCCTTAAGATTTAAGGGTCTCAAGAGTCCAGGAGTAGGGAAAAAAGCACTGATTGGAGAGGAATCCTAGGGGGCTGTGCACCCTGAGATGTTCCAGGGTCCCAGGAAAACCCTCTATGACCAATTGCTACTGAGTGCTCCAGTGGCATCCTGATATTGCCCCTCAAAAAGGCTAACAAAAGTCATTTTATCTGACCATCTCCAGAGGTAAGTTTGGTCTTTGGATGGTGCCATCTGATTAGGACACAAGAGGGGAAGTTGGATACAACTTCAGATCCTACATGTGGAATCTGTGTGAGATATCCCTAGAGCCCCTGTATGTTGTATGAACAGATACTGTGATTTCTCTAGTCTCTGTTGTTGCTTTGTCTGCATTGTTTATCTCTGTCTTTTTAAGTAAGTCTGTCACTGACCTTGTGATGTAAGGGGACTAAGTTGCCTGAGAACCCCTCTGAAGTATGTGTGATAATGCTCTCACAAAGTATGTCCCTGCAATGGATGATAATGTTATTCATTTCTTCCCAAGAAAATTTTGTACTCTGTGAACTTGGGCGGTCCCTTTTTGAAGTATGATGCCACCTGAGGTATCTTTGGATTCCTAGTGAGTCAGGATCAGGATAGCCTGCAATGTAGTGACTGGCTTTCCTGGTCATCCTGATTAGTTCCCTTACATTGACACTGACCATTGGCTAGCTCTAGCCATTCATCCATCCTCCAGTTGAAAACCTGTGGGCTTCCCTTGGGAATCAGGGTCCTCTGGGTCTAACCAGAATTTGTGGAGAAGCTCAAAGAACCACAGGTTCTCCCTGCTAAAATGAAGAGATGGACATTCTGCCTCCTCATGTTCCAACTAGAATAATGGAAATGGGGAAAAGACCAGAGGAAAATGTTCTTCCCAGAGAAGAGCTCTCTGTTCTACACCTGGTCCTTTTTCTTCCCTGGACATGCAGAGCAGCTCTGCTAATGGGGAAGCCAGATAGAATTTTTCTGAAGCTGTGGGACCATCTTCTGTTTTCTCCTTGAGGAAAGCACCAGGACCCAGTTACAGACAAGACAAAGAAGCAGGAGGGGAATGATATCCCTGTTATGCCCAAATCAGTGAACTCCCCCAAAAAGCCAACAAGGAGACCACGTCCTGTATGTAAAAGCTAAGAGCTTTTATTTTATGCAAGTTTGCAAACTCAGTCTCCCCACATGTCTAACATATTGGAATAAACAGAGAGCCCTGAGCTCAGTTAGAATTGAGTTTTTATAGTAGTAAAGGTGAGGATGAGGGATTTCTGAGGTTCAGGATCCCCGATTGGCTGACATTTGTCTAGGGGTGTCCTGGTGAGTGTATGCTGGCAGGTGATCCTATCTACAGTGGTTGGAATGCTGGGCATTTCCTTTGGATGATCTGTTTTGTGGTGGTGCCTGGGTAATCTCAGTTTGTGGTCATTCCTGCAGCCAGGTATTGCTTCAGGGTAAACTACTGAGACTCAGGCCTCTATTAAATTTATTGATGGCTGAGTCCTACTAGGGTAATGGTTGGAAGTAAAGAATTTCCTTTGGGTGACCTGCCCATCCTGGCTGGCTCCCACAGTCCCCTGATCCCACTACCCCTATTTATAGTAGATGCTACCTTTGTTATGGTTTTCATCTCTTTAAGAGACCAGTCATGCCCATTCTTGGCGACCCCTGCCCTCTCACCATCTTGATTCTAACCGTCCCTTCTGGCACGCACGCTTCTTTCTCTCCCACTTCCTTCTCTGTCTCTCTCCTTTCTCTTCTTTTTCCCCCACTCTCTCGCTCCTCTAAGTAATAAATATCCAATTCTATTCTGATGCCCATGTGCCTTTTACTTACCGCCTGCTCACATCCCTGGGCTCACTGAGACCAGCACGCCAGGACCAGCCCATTGACGGCAACTCTCCCAGTCAGGGAGCCATCACTCAGGAATTGGCAGCCATCTCTGCCTGGGACTAGCTACTCTATGGGGCCCCTGCCTGCCTACTGCCACCTGGGATCTTGCAGCATTTTTAACAACTTTCTCCAGTGTTATTTATATAATTGGAAGACCTCCCACCACCATTCCTTTTTTTTTTTTTTTTTTTTTTTTGGAGAATCTACAGACCTTTATCAGCCTGTTGGAAACTGTCTTCTATACATACCTGCTGTCTTGGGATGATTGCCAGCCACTCCTGGCCACCCTGTTTATGGCCAAGGAGTGAGACCAACTCCAGATGGAAAGTAGGAAGTTGGCTCTGGGGCCAGGAGGCAGGCCACTACTTATCCCAGCCAGCAGGATGGAAAGGTGGTCCCTGATAAACCTAGGGGAGAGGAATGATGGCAAGACAGTATTTCTGATCAAACTGCCATTTATTATTTCCTCAGAAGCTGTTATATAGCAAGTGGGTAAGGGAGAAGAGATATGTGTTGGGTCTGTTGGAATTCAGGCCTGGAGACATCTCCAGCTGATAAGTAAATACTGAGGGTCTGTGTTTATTGGCTAACAAAGGAAAATGCTAATGTTTTCTAAAAGCCTGGTGCTTGCCGCTCTCACTAGGCTAATGTCCTAGGTCTGGAACTTGCCTGCAAAGGAGAATATCTTACTTGTGAACTTAAGATGGCTGTCAACAAAATACAGATCTCAAAATACAGGTCTTTGCTTCCGGCAACTATTTTGCTTCCAGCACAGTAATCCCAATTGGGATCCTAGTGCCAATGCAGGTGAGAGGGCAATGGATACCTTTCACCAAGCGTTTTCCAGGGTTAAAAGTGGCAGCCTGGAAACCCACCAGCTCCTCAAGGTAAGTCAGATTATTCAAAGACCCAAAGAATCTCCCGCTGGGTTTCTGGAAAGGACATGTGAAGCATACTGGATACTGATCCCCATAGACCCAGATGCCTCTGAAAACCAGCGAGTCATTAATATTGCCTTTGTCATGTAGTTGGTCCCAGATATAAGGCAAAAGCTGCAGAAATTAGGGGGATTGGAAGTGATGAATAGGTCTCACCTTTTGGAAATTGCTCAGAGAGTTTACAACAGCCAAGATTCAGCTGAAGACAAACAGGGAAAGAAATTCCTCCATGCAGTGATTCTTGCCTTTAAGGAAACAGACAAGCAGAAATAGGGGAAATAGACTAGGGGAAGAGGAAAGAAAATGTCTGGAGAGAACTGATGTGCCTATTGTAGGCAGAAGGGTCACTGGAAGTATAAATGTCCAGACAGAAAGAAAAAGAGAGAAAGAGCTGCCCCATCATTCATTCATCAGAAAATTGACCAGGCCAGGAATGAATTAACCCTGGGGGACACAGGTTGACAGCAAGAATAGGGGGCAAACCCATTAACTTTTTAATAGATACCACCAGAGCCCACTCTGTCTTGACTAAACTCCCTGGTCCACTTACCTCCAGGAAACAGCAGTCTAAGGAGCAACAAGACAAACTACCTGCTTTCCATGACATCCTCCTGGGCTGTAGAGCTAGGATAAGTTACTGGGACTCATTCTTTTTTGGTGATGCTGAGCTGTCCATACCTATTGATTGAAAGGGACTTATAGCAAAAAATCAGAGCCACCATCTCTCTTGGGGGAACTCAGCTACACTAAATATGAACTCAGGCCAAGTCCTTACCAATAATTCTGGTCACCGACAGATGACCTCTTTCTGAAGACTCAGCCACATGAAGGAAGAGCAACCCTCAGGCTATGTTATGATTTTTTTAAAAAATGCTGCAAATTTTTAAAAATGCTGGTGGCAGTAGGCAGCAGAAATGCTGTAGGTTCCCAAATGGTGGTAGTGGGCCATGTGGCAGCAGCCAGTGGGCCCTGACAGCAGCCAGTCCCAGGCAGAGACGGCTGCTGGTCCCTGAGCAGCAGCTGGTCCCAGGCAGGGAGACACGTGGTGGGCTGGTCCCAGCGAGCCCGGCAGTGTGAACAGGCAGCAGGTAGGAGGCACATGGACAGACATATTATATAGAATAGAATTGGATATTTATTACATAGAGGAGAGGAGAGAGAGAAAAGGGGGGGAAGCGAAGAAGTGGGGAGAGAGAGGCAGAAGTGAAGCTGCCTCTCCCAGAGGAAGACAGAAGAGAGCGGGAGCTCAGGTTAGAAGCTGAAGATCAGCCTGTCTCGGCGGATGGGGGAGGGATTGGGTGCATCTTGTCTCCCAAAGTGATGAGCATAACAGGCTCCCTGCAGGGACTAAAAGCAAGGTATCTTAATGCTTGGGTTAAGGGGAACCCACTAGGCTAAGCAGTATGCTGGCCACCCATCATACCTCAGTTTTTAAATTCTGCAAGATGGATATGGGTTAGATAATACCTCATGTGCCAGGAGGCAAACTGAGGGATTAATTGTCAAGCACACTGACTGACTGAAGGAGGCAGGAATGCCTGTCCCCTGTCACTACCCATGGAATGCTCTGCTCCTTTGCCTCTTGTCCAGAAGCCTGCCTTGTCGACAGTTGAGCCTTCCAACTGGTTTAAAGATTTAACTGATTTAAAGAACTCAACAGTTAGAAATGATCCACCCCTTAGTGATGGACCCTTATATCCTCGTAAGCTTGTTGCCCTCTGAAATGAAAATCTACATGCTCCCGGATCTAAAGAATGCTTTCTTCTGCTTCTCACTGGCTCTGATCAGCCACTCCCTATTTGCCTTTGAATAGACTGACTCAGAGAGTTGTTATACCGGTTTCTGTTGCCACAAATGTTCAAAAATTCACCAACATTGTTTGATGAAGTCCCGAATGTGGATCTGGTGAAACTTACACAAAAATATCCACAAAGCACCTTGGTCCAGTATGTAGATGATCTCCACATAGCTTCAACCACTGTGGAGGAATGTAGGTCAGCAACAGAAGGCCTTTTAGAAACCCTACCAGCCCTGGGGCACAGAGTTTCAGCTAAAGGCTCAGCTGAGCATCCCTCAGGTCACATACCTAGACTACAACCTGGAGGAAGGAAAGCAGCTGTCCTTTCCGACTGTGTTTCAGCAGTTCTACGAGTCCCCATCCCCACATTGAAAAGAGAGGTACAAGAATTCCTGGGGGAGGTTGGATACTGACAGCTATGAATAAGGAGATTTTTTGAGATATCTAGGCTTCTCTATGTTAGCACTGGGGGTACACAGCCTTTGGAATCGACGGAGCAGAGGACCTTTGGAACCTTGAAAAGGCCCTGGTATCTGACCCAGTCCTGGCTCTTTCATATACTGCTAAGCCATTCTACCTTGTATATGGATGAGGCCAGAGGCATTGCTAAGGAAGTCCTCATGCAAGCCCGGGGACCCTGGAAAGGACCAATGGCTTATCTGTCAAAGAGTCTTTATCCAGTCATAGCTGGATGGCTGGCATGTATAAGGGCTATAGCTAGCTGTCACTTCCCTAGTGGTAAAAGACAGCTGACTCACTTTAGGATAAGAACTGTTTCTGATAACCCCACATTCTGTTGAGGTGCTCTTGAGGGATGCATGGATGGATGATACCTGAGTAACCCAATACTGCTTTCAAATCAATCCTGTATTCTGGATTCGGTTTCATAAGACATTAGCCCTCCACCCTGCAGTCTCCTGCCAGGTCTATCAGGCCTGATCTGATTGACAACCGGTTTGCAACACCATATAAGATATTATTCACAAATGGGAGCAGTTTCATCCAAGACAAGATTGGGTATGCAGGGATATGGCTGGTGACCCAAGAGAGGACTATCTGTAATAATAAGTGGTGCGAGGTGGGACCACAGATGCCATGGCAGAGTACAAACATGCCATCAGACAGAGCTATAGGGGAAGGAAGTTTACTGGGGAAGGGAGGAGTGAGGGGAGACAGAAGAGAAGGAGAGAGAGAGAGAGAGGAGAGAGAGAGAGAGAGAGAGAGAGAGAGAGAGAGAGAGAGAGAATCACAGACCTGCCTCCTCAGAGAAATGGCAGTGGCAGAAAGAGCTGGAGTGAGTGGAGTTTGTCTCTTAAAGGGACCTTTACACTTGCATACAGAGTCAGGGTATGTCTGTAGGGGAGACCACTCTGCCTCGACCAGGTCCTCAAGGGGCCGGACCAGCTTGTGTTTTCCTAGATGGTAACACTATCTAGGTACATTATTTAAGCAGGGCAATCTTAGCTCAAGGAGCTGTGCTTTTAGCTTTGACTTAAGCACTCTGCTGAGGGAAAGACAGGTTATCTCCATATACACAGATAGTAGATGTGCTTTCACTATGGCCACATGCATGGGAAAGAGGACCCCTAACCTCAGCAGGAAAAGAAATAAAAGACAAAGGAAGAAGAAGTCTTAGTTCTATTGTAAACTATCTTTTGACCTAAGAGAATAAAAAAGTCAAATTCCCAGAAGCAAAAGGCAACAGATTGGCTGACTTGGCTGTCTGGGAAGTGGCCCTAGAGCCACTGTGGCCTCTTCGTAACCCTGCCAGAGCCTAGCTTACCAGATCATCTGGAATACACACCAGGCGGGATTTCCTGGGCAAAGCAAGAACTAGTCATACAGGGTGAATAAGGACGATTGAAGCTGCTGGACTGTAGACCCATCCTTCCTGTAGTCTGGGAATGGGACTGCTTATAGATCTCCACCAACCAAGCACTGAGTGTTATGGTTTTCATCTCTTTAAGAGACAAGCCACGCCCACTCTGGGCAACCCCTGCCCTCACCCCTCACCCCCGACCCCCGCCATCTTAGATTCTGTCTGTCCCTTCTTGGCACACGCATGCACGCGTCTTTCTCTTGGGTCCTTCTCTGTCTCTCTTCTTTCTCTTTTCTCTTCCCTTTCTCTCTCTCTCTCCTTTCTCCCCCCCTTTAAGTAATAAATATTCAATTCTATTCTGTACAATGTGCCTGCCCATGTGCCTTCTATCCGCGGCCTGCTCACACCTGCTGCCTGCTCACATCTGCCAGCTCGCTGGCACCAGCCCAGAACCACATGGCTGGGCCCTCCCCTGCTGCTCTGGACACCTGGGACCCACAGCGAGCTTCTTGGGACTAGCAGCCATCTCTGCCTGGGGCTGGCTGCTCTGTGGGCCTGCCTGCCTACTGCAGCTGGGGACCCACCAGCATTTCCTGCTGCCAGCTGCTCAGGACCGGGGACTGGGACCTGCCGCCAGCTGCTCGGGACCTGCCAACATTTTTAAAAAATCATACAACTGAGGCCACAGAAAAACTGTTGCGCTCAGGCCCAGGTATGATGCTCCAAACTTGGAAAGCCTGGTTAAAGATACCACTTTTCAGACGTGCCTCCCACGCTCAAGTAAACCCCAAATGGGGAGGAAGTGTGTGCAACAGATCTGAGCTGGAGGAAATGGGCCTTGGGAACATCTGGAGTCTAATTTTACTAAAATCAGGCCTACTGATTTTATGGATTTTGGCTGTCATTATTATTTGTAGACACCTCAGAATGGGTAGAACCCCCTCCCCCCACACACACCTCAGACAGACACTGCTCCTGTAGTTATTAAGAAACTTCTTCAGGACATAATTTCCAGGTATAGATTACTCCTAGCTTTGGGGGTCCTACAAATGGCCCAGCTTTATGACAAAACTGTCTCAAAATCTGACAATGGTATTAAAGACTAATTGCAAATTAATGTTGTATGTACAGGCCACAGTGCTCAAGAGAAAACACAGAATTCTTAAGGAGACTGACCAAATTAGTCCTAGAAAGTGACAAAATTGGACCAACCTTCTCTCCTTTGCCCTTCTCAGGGCCTGAAGTACTCCTTACCAGGAGGGGCTGACTCCTTTTAAAGTTATGTTTGGGGGAACTATCTCCCATCCTCCTTAAACACTGATTTTCCCCCTCAGACAACAATATCTAATCACTCCCTTGTTAAAAAAGTTTGCCAGGCCATTGACCAGACTGTCAAGGGAATCCTGCCGTCTCCTACGTTGGAATCCACCCATCAGTTCCAGTCAGTAGACTTTGTTTAGTTAAAGAATCCCTACACATTCTCTAGATCCTGCCTAGAAGGGAACTTACCCTAGTTATTGTCACATTTGCTTTGAAAGTGACTGGTGTCACTACCTGGATTCATCACTTCCAATCAAAGAAGGACACCGAGGGCAAAGACAGATGGACTATACTCAGTCTTTAGACCCCTTAAACACAGGTCAGATTTGAGAGAATTAACCCAGAACTATGTCACCCTTTTCCTTTCTCTCTGTGTGGAGATGAGAACCTACAACCCTCAAAAACCCTATCTGGACCTGGGGATTAAGAATAGTAGATATGGGTAAAATGACAGCCAATCTGATTATAGCCCTTTGCTATAGCCCACTTTTGGAGTTTTGTTAAACAGCAGAAGGGGTGGTTGTGGGGACCTATCTTGAGAAAGAGAGAGAAAGGGAGAGAAAGAGAGAGAGAGAGAGAGAGAGAGAGAGAGAGAGAGAGAGAGAGAGAGAGAGAGAAACCAGTTCCATGCATGCCCCCATGAATGGGCCACTATGCTATCAGAGACAGCAAAGGAATGGCTATGTTCCATGAGACACTAGAAGAAACTGGGAAATAAGACTCTATTATGCTAATAAAATAGACCTAGGAGATAAACTTCCTGAGCCCTTAGATCTATAGAGTGCCATCAAAGACTTCCTGTCCATCCTGAGGGAAAAGACCCAACCCCAACCAACACTCCCTCCCATGAGATTGGCCCCAACCAGCATCCAAACCAGAATAAAACAAAAAGAGTATATAGTCCCCACTGGTACATGATATGGGAGAGTCTTCTGTTTTGTGTTGATTTCATTGGTAAAATAAAGAAACTGCCTTGGCCCTTTAATAGGACAGAAAATTAGGTAGGCGGAGTAAACAGAACAGGATGCTGGGAAGAAGGCAGTGAGGTCAGTCGCCATAGCTCTCCTCTCCGAGATGGATGCAGGTTAAGAATATTCTCAGTAAGATACCACCTCATGGTGCTACACTCATTAGAAATGGGTTAATCAAGATGTGTAGTCCCAGAGAGCTCGGATAAAGCCTTTCAATTGGTTATGGATGGTGTGTCTGATGGGCTCGCTGGAACAGTGGCTAGAGCAAAAGATAACAAATTTTCGGCTTAGCTCATCAAGAGATCATTAAATTATCAGTCTCCTTCCCTGCAGTCTTTTAAAAGCCATGCTGCCCTCTCTTTCTTCTATGTGTGAATGTTCAAATTAAGCTCCCAATGTTTCTATTTCTGCTGTTGCTGCTTTAGCCCCAGTACGATGTCTCACACTTCCTGTGTGGCAGGATGAACCACTGTCTTCACATGAGTCGAGTTCTGCAAAGTGAGCTGTTTCATTAGCTTAAGGATAAAGGAGGACTGAAGCTTGCTTGCAAGGCTGTGAGCCATCCACTCCAGTGCACAGAATCCACATCTTTACTGCTGATCCACAGTGTCTCTGCTAGGAACAACGCATTTACATTTAGGGCTTAGGAGTTCAAAGTCCTCCTATCACTGCTGCTGTTAAGGCCAGTCAGGAGCTGCTTTCATGGCTTGCTTCTTGTTTGTGTGTTTGGTGTTACACAAATTATGATTTACTTGATCTCCGTGTCTGGCCGGTGTGCGGAAACATTTCAGCATTTATCTCTGCTGTCTTTTCAGGATGCACCTGTCAATGTGTATAGGCTGTTAATCATTCATTAAAGAAACATGTTTACTATTGTGTGTTAAATCAGGAAAACCAAAGACATTAGCATATTATCTGTATAATGAGAGGAAATCAACAGGGAAAAGAATGAATTAGCAATAAAGCCTGTTGTTACTTGTGGCATCTATATCCCCTGCATTTTGAAGTATTCAGCTTCAAGCAGTTTATGGTTTTACTGGGTTAGCTATTTTTTAAAAATTTAGCTCTGGCATTGGATTGTGACCTAATTATTTATTAAATATCCAGGGACTATGTAAGTATTTTAGGAGACTAATAAACAATTATTTTCTTCTAATTTATTTGAAATTGGTTGACACAAACGTAGGGTCTAGTGACTAAAGATGAAATAATGCTTTGTAACAGCCATAGAGTTATTTAGAGATTGTGCCTGAGGTCATTCACATTACTGTGCTAATGCATTCTGCCTTTCAGTTACCCATAGCCCCAGGAAGCTGCAGGCCAAGGAGCCAGTGCCCTCCACCCACATAACAGAGAGACCCATATGCCTTCATTCCTCACACAGATCCTAAAGAAAAGAGGGTGTTGATAGCTAGTTTATTCTGCTGCATGTCAACCTGGAGGACTAGTATAAAAAGAAACAGAGAAAGGCAAATTATATCATCTGATAGAGGTCCTCCCTGCCCTCACCCCCAATCTGGACATACAAGCAAGCTACAAAGTTTGCCTCCAACACATTGAGCTGGGTTAGGAGAGTTTAGTCAGATGGAAAGCCACCTATAAACACAGACAATTCCAATAGAAGGGCTTACTTTTATAATATAGGCTGGAGAGTCAAGAGAGAATAATACTAAAGGAGGCGTTACTCAGTTATTCCTGAATGACTGAGGTAGAACATGGGCTGTGTAAGCATGCTGTGGAGGAGAAATGCAAGCACTGAGGCTTGATGTGTTTGGGGGAACTATAATAGTTTCAATACTTTCAGAATGTGAACTGTCAACACCAATTTATGATGTGTGATAGATACGATTTATTGACTTGGGTGCCCTGTTTTCCATGGTGGCTCTCTTTGAGAACTTTAAGTTTGCCCCGTTATATAGAGAGAATAATTAACAAATAGTTTTATGATTTTTTAAAAATGCTAGCAGGTCCTCCACAGAGCAGCCGAGAGGTGGGCGGGTCCGGAGCAGCTAGCGATGGGAAATGACAGTGGGTCCTGGTACCGAACCCCAGAGCGGCTTGAGGCAGACAGGAGACAGAGAAATGGACAGATACAACATGTTGAATATTTATTCAGGGGGTTATGGAGGGGAAGGGAGAAGGGGGGCAGAGAGAGAGAGAGAGAGGAGAAAGAAACAGAAGAAGGGGGAAAACAGGGAGACAGAGAGAAATCCAAGATGGCTACGAGAGGTCAGGGGGGTGGTCGCTGGAAGTGGGCGTGGCTTGCCTCTTAAAGGGACCAGGGACCAGAAACCATAACAGATTGCATTGAATAACAGGAAATTAGTTCTATCATTTTGAAGCCAGGGGGACAATATAGTTGACAACAATTGCTTATATATGTCAGTATGGGTAGTATAAAGTATATTTGAGATAATGTAGAGAAGTGATAAATGCCTAAGGTGGTAGCTATGCCAATTGCATATTGAACACATGTACTTAAATACCACACTGTACCCCAGTAGAATGTTCTATTTTTAGGTGTCAATTAAAAGGTTCCAAAACTATTTTAAAAAATTGCTTCCTTGAAATTATGCGCAGTGGGCTAACATCACAGTAGCTGGTAGAGAGATTCAAATGTAGCTTGTCTTGCTCTCCTCTTACAGACTTTGTATTTTTTTCCTATCCCTAATCTGGTAGTTCCTGGAAAGTCAAGTTCAGTTGCAGGAAAAGTTAAACATAGGAAGCAATTTCTGCTCCAGAAATGTCATCAGGTCCTTCTTACTTAGGCACAGATTTTATATCTAGATTGTAGTGAGAGAAATTGCTGATGCTTTGACTCTCAGCCCTGATCACAAACCCTCCATCTTGATAATATTGCTGTTGACTTCCGATGCCAGATAGCATCACCAGTTATGTGGATGTTAACATCACAGCCTCTTAGACTCCAGAGCAGTCTGCCTGTGAGGACAGAGTGGCACTTCCTCCACCCCTTGAGCTTGCTTGCAGAGTAACATCTTGCTCTCACAGGTGTTCATCTATCAGGAAGCCTGTCACAGGGCTTCATGTGCTCAGCATTTCAAATTTATACAAAATAAACACATTGCTTAGTTTTCTTTGGCACATTGGAATTCAGTGGCAGAATAGCTGAAGTTATTTCTATGTTCATTCTCGCTTTTGCATTAGGAATTACTTTTCTTTATAGTTACTGTAAACAAGAGTGTAGTAAAGAAACCACTGAGATGGCTGTTCCATTATACAGGTGGTGGGGAAGTTATTGTGAATGTGAGTGTGTGTGTGTGAGAGAGAGAGAGAGAGAGAGAGAGAGAGAGAGAGAGAGAGAGAACATCCAGAGGCATCTGGTCTAGAGCATAGAGAAAAAGAAGCAGGCTGGACATGGCTGTGGTTATTTCTTGATGTGGGAGTGATTTCTTACTAATAAAGAAACTGCCTAGGCCCATTTGATAGGCCAACCCTTAGGTAGGCGGAGAAAACAGAACAGGATGCTGGGAGAAAGAAGCTGAGCCAGGAGTCTCCATGATTCTCCCACTCCAGACAGACGCAGGTTAAGATCTTCCCTGGTAAGCCAGCTCGTGGGCTACACAGATTATTAGAAATGGGTTAGGTCAATATGTAAGAGCTAGCCAATAAGAGGCTGGAACTAGGCCAAGCAGTGTTTAAAAGAATACAGTTTCCGTGTAATTATTTCGGGGCATAAGCTAGCCATGTGGGCGGCCAGGTGCCGGGGACATAGACCTGCCGCTCCTATCACTACAATTTCTCAGTAAAGAATGCAGGAAGAGAAGTGAGAATACAGAGAGACAGCTAAGAAAGAATGTCAAGACTAGCAGGTGCAGGGGAGTAGAGAACTGGAAGTGACCGATAACTTGGAACATCCTGGAGTTAGCATCATGGAGGAGGAGTGTGGGAGGTGAGAAGGACCAGGAGGCTAGTGTGGAATTTGAAATGTCTAACAAGTACATGTGAACAGAGAAAAGAGGAATCTGGTGTCTAGTGCGGGCTTTGGTATGCAGCATAGGTACATGACATGTCAACAGGGAGCCAGAGCCCTCATCCAGGAAAAGAGGGAAGATAAGGAAGGGACTTTTCCTGGAGGACAGAAGCCCTTTGCTCAGGTTCCTGATGATTGCTCAACATTCCATTAGCAGTCCTCCAACCCAGCAGAAGCTGAGCCAGTCGGTAGGCCTGCTCTTTTGGGTGCTTGGGTTTTCCTTCAGACCTAACTTTTACTTGCATTATGTATAGTAACTCAGAAAACTACTGTTATGTCTATACTATGTAGCTGTTCTATTTCTTTTTTTAAATAGCTACTCAATATTGTTGGTGGAGGCTGCTTATCTGCTTCCTGGCTGCCCAGACCTGAAATAATCACACAGAAACTGTATTAATTAAAACACTGCTTGGCTTCTTAGTTTAGGATTCTTATTAACTAACTCTTACATCTTAAATTAACCCATTTCTATTCTGTATTTTACCATGAGGATCATGGTTTACTGGTCCAGGGTGTCTTTCCCTTTGGCAGCTACATGGCATCCCTCTAACTCTACCTACTTTTCTCCTCTAACTCTGCTTGGAATTCCTGCTTTGCTCTATTCTGCCCTGTCATAGGCCAAAGAAGCTTTATTCATTAACCAATGGTAATGAAACACATTCACAGCAAATTCTCAGAATCCAATACAGCTGGGCACTGTAATTTCTATGTTCCTACAAGAAGATGGGAGGTGAAGACAGAAGCAGTCCTGAAGCTTTAAAGCCTGTTAGCCTGGCTTACTTAGAAGCAAATGGTAATTTAGAAAGCAAAGACTAATATCCTTGGTGGTCATCTGACCTCTATATCATGCCACAGCACATACAAACCCTCATTCACATATATGAATACACACATACACACCATATACACAAAAGGCCTAATGTGATGTGGGAGTCAAATTTGAAGTAAGCTTTGTTAAATACTGGTCAGGAGAAAGGACCCTGGCCAGGTCTATGCCAAGGAATCCCAAATAATGCCACTGAACTGCATTAATCAGGTGCTTACAAAGGCAGCCCACAAGGTTATGTACTTTCCGCCTTTGTCCAATCAGGAGCATGCATACATCCTGGGGTACTTCCTGCCTATGTACTCCTGGCCTGTGTGTGACTAAGCACATCCTGTGCTGGGGCAACCAATCTTGTTTATAGAAGTGAAAACATGTGGCTTGTTATCCTGCTTCAACAGCACACACACACACACACACACACACACACACACACACACGCACTCCAGGAAGTTATCTGTCCTTGGGCAAGCGAGGCCTATAGGTTAGAGGTATTATTTTTGTTTTGTAGATCTCTTAAGCACAGTAATTTAAAATTAAAGCATAGCTTTAGCCCCTCACATAAGACAGGGTAATCATTATTTACTCCCTTTTAGCAAAGTGGAAATGAGGTTTAAAGAAGGTGCATGTCCAAATGGATGGAAGTAGAAAACACTGTCCTGGGTGAGATAACCCAAACCCCAAAATATGAATATGGTATGTACTCACTCAGTAGTGGACTCTAGCCATAAACAAAGGATATTGGGCCTATAGTTCGCAATCCTAGAACAGCTAAGTAATAAGATGAACCCAAAGAAAAACATATCTAGATCCTCCTGGAAATTGGAAGCACATAAGATTGCCAGGCAAAAGTTGAAAGTATGGGGGTGGGGGAAGGGGAAAGGGGGAGAGAGAAGGGAGAAGGGAAGGGTTGGGGAGAGCTTGGGGAAGTGGGATGGTTGAGATGGAGGAAGGACAGATATGGCAGCAGGGAAGGAGATATCTTAATTAAGGGAGCCATTTGGGGGTTGGCAAGAGACTTGGCTCTAGAGGGGCTCCCAGGTGTCCAAGGGGATGTCCCCAGCTAGGTCCTTGGGCAGCAGAGGAGAGGGTGCCTGAACTGGTCTTGTTCCATAGTCACATTGATGATGATCTTGAATATCACCATAGAACCTTCGTCTGGCGATGGATGGAGATAGAGAGAGAGACACACATTGGAGCACTGGACTGAGTTCCCAAGTTCCAGCTGAAGAGCAGAAGGAGGGAGAACATGAGCAAGGAAGTCAGAACCTCAGAACCGATAGGGGTTGGTCCACCCACTGAGACAGTGTGCCTGATCTAATGGGAGCTCACCAACGCCAGCTGGACTGGGACTGAACGAACATGGGATCAAACTGGACCCTCTGAATGTGGCTGACAATTGGGGCAGACTGAGAAGCCAATGATAATGGGACTAGGATTTGTCTCTACTGCATGTACTTGCTTTTTGGAATCCTAGTCTATTTGAATGCACACCTTCCTAAGCCTGGATGGAGGGAAGGAGGGCCTTGTACTTCCCACAGGGCAGAGTACCCTGCCCTCTCTTAAGACTGGAGGGGGAGGGAGGAGGGTGAGTAGGGGAGTGGGAGGGAAATGGGAGGTGGAGAGGAAGTGGAAATTTTGTATGATTATTATTCATAAAGCAATAAAAAATAAATAAGAAGGTGCATGTCTTAGAACAGTGCTATCTGTTAGAAATATAATATGATCTATCTATGTAATTAAAAAATTCCAACTGCAACATTAAACAAAACACAAATAAAAGTGAAATTAGTCTCAATAATATGTGTTATTTAACTTGTGAAATATTATAATTTCTGTTTGTATCCGATCTTAAAGGCGTTGAGACATTTCATATTCTGTTTCATTTCTGAGTCTTCAAAGTCTGACTCTGTGTTTTGAAAGCGAAAGGTCGGCCCACTAATCTCTGTTTAATGTGAAATGCTTTTTATAAAATGCTTTTATGAAGGGGAAACATAATAAATAAGATTAGGATTTTCTATCAAATCCTTCTCTAGTATCTTTCTTGCTTGAGCTCTGCTAGTTTTGGTCTGTGTGGGCTAAAATTTCATTCCCATCGATTGTTCAGTGTGGGTGGAGAAGGTGGGAGGATGTTTTTATTGACTAAATGAAGGATAGGCCTTCCTAAGGTCCATCTTCTGCTTTCCTGTAATAGCAACTCTACATTTGCCAGATAAAAGGAAAAGCCTCCCTTCCTCTATGCAGTTCTGCAGAATATTATTTTTGGAATGGTTGGAAACTGTATTCCCCTCCCATGCAGAGTAGAGAACATGCTTTGTTCCAGGAAGTTCTACCTCTCCCTATATAAAACAACAGCAGCAACAACAACAAGCTCACAATCAAAAACAACAACATTGTAAAAACAACAGAATCCAAAGCCCAAACCATTCAAACAAAAGCACAACTACTTTTGTAGAAAGCAGGTTTCAAGAGAAAGTATGTGAGACACCAGGGCGAGGAAGTGCACTCAGTTGTGATCCTTCTAGACTCCATCCTGAGTTCTGATCTCTCATAAGCTGTCCCTCTCGCTAGTCATCTACCCTGCCCAGCTGTCTATGGGAGCAAGTCTATGGGCTTCATAAAACCTCCAATTAGAATAAACTGGTCCTAATCCTGGATCCCCATAATAGTTTACAATCCTATTATTAAAATCATAATGCCATTGTGGGTTAATAAAAAAAAGAAAAACCCATGACACTGGGAGGGAGGATGTACTGGGGGAATGTAGTGTGGTTAGAGTGTGTCAGGGAAGCCAATGCAAAGATTCCTCCATCTTGTATTCTTGTTGAGGCCATTTTGGATTTAACTAGAATTTGACCTCCTTAAGGAAACTCCTATGGAAAATTACCTAACTCTGTTCTAGAAACCCGAGGTCAAGATGCCATAGCTAGCTTTTCTTAGTTTTTGTTAAGCTGCCTGCTTGTACAGAAACTCCAGCTAACTGCATATCTTAGCTTCTGTCACATTGCTTGTTTTTCCCTCCCTCTGCAGCTACAGGGTGAGATGCCAAACCTTAGTTTCTGCCTTGGTTGTGCTCTGGACGCTCAGTGCTATTCTTGGGTCCTGAATATCTGAGTGTTGTCCCAGCTAGCTGGAAGAAAGACTTTCAGTTGACTATAAACTGTGTTTGAGTAGTCCTTTCTGGTGGGCTCTGGCCATATTTCATTGTATACTGATGAACTAGCTGTAAGAACTGTGAAGTGTTAAACGCTCTGCTCTGGGGAAAGGTTCCCCCAGTGCAAGGGTTGCAATCTGCTCCGATAGGGCAAAGTTTCCTCAGCTAAACTGTTACAGCTCAGCTCTGGCAAAAGTGTCACACTGCACAGCAAACCTTGTATAAGAGATATATTGGGAGGGAAAAACCCAGGAGGGTTGCTAGCAGCAGTGGGCTGAGCAGAATCCAGGACTTACATAGGGTTTCTCGAGGACAGAGCTCTTTAGGATGAAGATTTCTGGGGTTGGGATTGGTAGGATTTCAAGTTCTGAGCTTGGGGTGAGGTCAGGGATTGGTAGAATCTTGTGCTCAGGGATTGGGAATTCTGTGGCCTGATTTTAGGGTAAACTCAGGATTGGCAAGATTTCAAGTCCTTGGCCTACATATTGAGGTCAAGTCAGGGTCAGGGCATTCTTTTCCTGACCCTTTTAATCTACACTAGGCTGCCTCCATTTTAGGCTTAAATGCCATAGGGTAAATACAAGTTAGGCTCATTCCTATTTATGATTAAAACTGTGTTTCTCAAGGATTGGGTTATGTCCCACCTGTAACCTTAACAATTGGCTCTTTCTGTGCTCCCTGTTCCAGGAAATAGCAATCATGTCTTTGTCTCAAAAACTTGTTCTAATCGTTTTGCAATGCCCCATTTGTTTCAAAAGTTATAGCTACCTGTTGTTGTGAGTACCTTGTTATGACCACCTTGCAATCACATCTCTGTTTCAGGAGGCCAAACTGACTAGCTGCATGCCTACATTCTGCTCCTGTAACCCTGCCAAACATGTTTACTATTGTGTGTTAAATCAGGAAAACCAAATCCCCCTTTGGAAATCCCCTACTGCTGGAAACAAAGACCTGTATTTTGAAATCTGCATTTTGTTTACAGCCATCTTAAGCTCCCAAGTTAAGAAAAATATTTACCTCTATCCCCTCTGCAGGGACTAGGAAATCAACCTGGCATCTTATCTCCTAGCAGAGACCTGCAGGCACCAGGCTCCTGAATCAGTTAGCATTTTCCTTGCTTAGTCAACAATCACAGACCCTCAGTATTTACTTACCAGCTAGGATGTCTCCAGACCTGAATTCCAGCAGACCTGAGTTTCCTGACACCCTTCCTTTCCCCTCTTTGTCCGTTTGCTACATAATAGCCTCTGAGAGGGAATAAACGAGACAGCTTGATCAGAAATTCTGTCTTACCGTCATTTCTCATGTCTCTTGTCTCCTTTCATTCCTCTCCACTAGGTTTATCAGGACCACAGTTCGCAGCCCACTGGCCAGGATACCCTACCTCTGAACTATAAAAGCCTTATCTCCCTCACGTCCAATGCTGACCTCTTGACCCCTGCCTCAGGGGGAGGCAGCCCTCATGTACACGAATTTAAAAAAGCTTACTTTAATTAATAGCTTGTTCTACTTAATTGGCCATGATGATTTTGGTTGATAGTCTTTTTTTTGGGGGGGATTAACAATACATATATGAGATCATCAGAGAATACATATTTGAAAATTATGAAAACTAGAACAAAGAAATTTAAACGTCTTATTGTGTTCATATCTGTTGTTAATGTTTATTAATTCTTTGAGAATTTCTGGTCAGTATGACCTTGATTTCTCCATGTTCCGTCACTAACGTGTGATACTGTCGGTGATAGGGTCTTACCTTCAAGTTCTGGTGAGCAAGAAATAGCAATGACAATAGCCTGTGGAGTTTTGAGGTCTCCGAGACTGCCCTGACCAACTACTTGAGGAGAAGTATCCCATATTACATGGCACTAGGCATATATATTGGTTTTTCGAGACAGGGTCTTTCTGTAGCTTTGTAGCTCATCCTGGAATTAGCTTTTGTAGACCAGGCTAACCTTGAACTCACAAGGATCTCCCTGCCTCTGCCTCCCGAGTGCTGGGATTAAAGGAGTGCTCCACAACCGCTGTATGGGGCTTTTTAAAAAGCTGATAACTTACTGACTTCTGAGAGGAGTATTAGCCACTGTATAGGGTAATTCCAGTTAAACAAGTAATTTCTATCTTCTCCCCTTCCCCCACTCTGTATATGCATGTGTGTATGTGTGTGCATGTGCACATGTCTGTGTGTGTGTGTGTGTGTGTGTGTGTGTGTGTGGTTTCCAGATATCCCCAGGAGTTTTTATCTGTTATCCACCCATCTGTCCGTCCTGCTCACCTCTGCATTATCTCGCTTTCCTTTTCCCACCACCTGTTTTCCACGGTCCTGCTCCCTTACCATCGCTTTCTCCCTTCCCCTAGTGTCCGCTTTCTGGCGTCTTTGTTTCTACATGTTATTATCCCTTTAAAAACGGCGGGGTGGGGTGTGTAGACGAACACAGGATAGACGAGACACGCGCAAAAGGAAGAGACAAGACACGCGGCTCCCACGTGGGTGCACTTTAATGGGGGGGAGGGAGACACGGTAAGGGATGGGTGTGTGAGACACACAAGGGTGGGGGCAAGAGAGAGAGAGAGAGATCTCGTGGAAGCTCGCTTTTTAATGGGAAGCGCAAGGTTATCTGGGAGAAATGACCCACACCTGGGCACGCCAGCGTGCGCAGGTATTGGTAATCCAGGAGGAGTCTGGGAGCTGTAGTTTCCAAAGGAACAACACACGTATTTCAGATTAAACACACAAATCTAAAGCTTAGATTCTAGGATCCACACAACAGTGAGAATGTGCAACATTACATTAGTCTTTCCAGGTCAGGGTTACTCATCCTCTATTACTCTTTCCCACACACTCACCTGCACATTTTACAGTTTACAGAAAGCACTCTAAAAATCCTTAAATTAAACTTATAAATACTGAAGAAAGTTTTAACTCTTGATTAATTTCTCCCTGTTTCAAAGTTAGTTTTATTTAGCTTATAATTATTATTGTTTTTTTTTTCAAATGTTTTGTGTTTGGCTTATTGATACTGTTTTTAAATTGACTTTTGTCATATTTCTATGAAAAATTCTCTTCTCTGGGAAGAAAACATAAGATACCAGGAAGAAAACAGAAAAACAAGAACAAAAACTAATTGCATTGTCTGCTATGTGATATTAAACTGAGCCAAACGATCTTCTCCTTTTTCCTTAGAGACAAATGTTTTCAATTTCATGTGTCACCTGCCATACTTAATTTGTAGATTTCGATCTCTCCTCTCTCTCTCTCTCTCTCTCTCTCTCTCTCTCTCTCTCTCTCTCTCTCTCCTTTCTCCCCGTTCTCTCTCATACACCTAGGTCAAATCTGTGTCTGGTTAACTTCTGAATTTCTCACAACCTTTTGGGACTAATAGGCCTTCAATAATCATTGGCTAAATTGAACCAAATGAAAAAAGAAAACTGGTTGTGTGTTGGCAAAAAAGAATCCTATTAATCAACGCTGTTTTCAGAGTAACTCTCAGGTCTGCTTTGAAGTTCAATTGAACAGGAACAAAACAGCACTCAGCAGGAGACTGTGAATTTCAGAGAAACTGAGAGCCTGAGCTTAGAGCTTTGATATGTTAATCTAATTAATCCAACTAGGAAGAATCTATGGAATTTAGGGTAATCAAATTTGAGGCTGTTTGTGATTAATTTTACTTATTTTTGTTTAGTTTCTGATTTTTTATTGAAAATTCATACAATATACTCTGATCAGTTTCCTCTCACACTCCTACCTCCTCTCTACCTTCCCACCCATCCAACCCCATGCCTTCTGTTTCTCTCCTTAGAAAAGAGACAGGCAAATAACAAAGCAAAAAAAAAAAGCAGAATAAAATAAACAACAAACCAATTAAAAGTACAATAAACACACACACTCACATATACACATACACACACAACCCATAAAAATACAGAATCAGGAATCATAATATACAATCAAAAGATAAGTAATAAGAAAATGCCAAAACAAATAAAACAAAGCACTATAAGATAAAATCTATAGAAATACCACCATTGAGATCTTTTTATTTTTATTTTTTGGTCAGCATGGGGACGACCCCTAAGTATGACTCACTATACAGTAAGACTCCATTGAAGAAAACATTTTTCCTTTGCAAGTGGTTGTCAGTTAGAGATAACTTCTGAATAAGTATGGGAGATCATATTAGTTTTCCCTCTCAGCTGCCTGGGAGACCAGCTTCCAGCAGTGGGGGACTAAAAGGCAAGCTAAGCCTCCTAGACTTTCTATCTGGGGGAAGTATGACACTCACACACACTCTCAGACCCTTTCTCTAGTCTTCTTTCGCATTCTCTATTCTTTATCTTCCTGGTGACTTTCTTCGCTCATTCTCAATGTTTTCTTTCTAGCCCATTTTAACTCTCTTGTTATCCTTCTTACAGTGTATACACCCCACAAAATCTTTCAGGCAATGTAACTATTTCAGTGTGGTTACATTCTGTTTTTCAGTGAATGATTACAATGAATACAAAACAAACAGTATAAACAGCCTGTTTGCCATATCTGTTACATGATAAAACATTTTACATATTGCAGGTGAAAAACAAATTATCCCGGGAACCCACGTGCATTCATACCCAAGCAACTTGTAATATGTTAACTGTGTAGGCTAGCAAGCTATTCTTCAGAGTCAGGTCTTTTCCTGGCAGACTACAGTTTCGCAGCTACAAAGAAAGGGACAATACCTCTTATTACTTACCTTTAAAGGGAATTTTATAAGGAGACTTAAAGGAATCACAAACCTAAACTTTTATATATGAAAAAGAATCAGTCAGTTCTACTTTAAATCTTTAGGGTGCATACCTACTCATCAACATTTTTTTTTTTTAATATCAGGAGATAGAGAACAAAATGGGTACAAAAAATTGATCATCACTTTTGGTCTTCAACCAATTCTAGTAAAATGTGTCACCAAATAACAATTGGGCTGCTTTGGTTTTGTTCCCTGACCCTAAAAGAGTTCTGCATTCAACTCTGTGCCTTTCTAAAATTTTAGATTGTCTTCTTGGGTTTTTCACCTCAAAGCTATTTGACAAAAACATCTTAGTCTAAGTTACTTTCAAAGCTTTGTTTCACTTTGAAACCTGTGGACACCTCTCCCAGTATTAAGGTTAAAAGAATTTAAGTTAGCTGGGCTGCTGGGACTCAACTGTTTTTTTAAATCATTAACCTAAGCCACAGTCTATGTTGCTCCTCAACAGAACTCATGTATTGTAGCTGTGTGACACTTCTTTGTTTTATTTTTAATAATCAAGACTCTATTTAGTCTAACATTTATTATTATTAATTATTATCAATTAGACAGTACAGCTGAGGAAGAAATCATCTTCAGAATAATCTGCAGGTAAAATTGCCCAGTAGAATGGGATGTTTCCATGAGATAAACACACTACATTACAGGCAGTAGCGATCTCCCTCTACCCCCATTCATACCATGCCAGATACCAGAGACAGACAGCAGCTGCAAACATGGGAAAGCACAGTAGAAACAAAAGATATTCTGGGGTCTGTGTTCTCTGGGCCTTGCCTATCCTGGATTTATCCATCAGGGAAGTGCCTTCTGGTGGGCTGGCACCTTGAAGTCAATTGCCATCTACTGCTACTTTGACATGGCCACTGGCAGAATCCATTCTGACTTCAACCTGTGTAGGCCCTGTGCATACTGGCACAGACTCTGTGAGTTCATACATGGATCAGTCTTGTGTCTGGAAGACATTGCTTTCTTGGTGTCTTCCAACCTTGTGGCTTTTATATAGTCTTTCTGCCTCTTCTTCCACATAGTTCCTTGAGCCCTGATGTGGGAGTGTCATATATCAATCTGTTGATTTCATTGGTTAAGCAATAAAGAAACTCCTTGGCCCTGGTAGGTTAAAACATAGGTGGGAGGAGTAGACGGAAGGGGATGCTGGGAGGAAGAGGAAGTGAGCTCAGACTTGATAGCTCTCTGGAGCAGAGATGCCAGGCTCCGCTCTCCCAGGCAGCTCCGACCCAGGATGGATGGAGGCTAGAATCTTCCCAGTAAGTGCACCTTGGGGTGCTTACACACATTACTAGAAATGGGCTAGTCCAGGTGCGAGAGTTAGCCGAGAAGAGGCTAGATAGAAATGGGCCAAGCGGTGTTTAAATGAATACAGTTTGTGTGTTGTTATTTCGGGCATGAGCTAGCAGGTGGCTGGAGTGCTGGGGATGCAGCCCCGCCGCTCCTATTTCAACAGATGGCACCCAAACGTGAGGATAACTGAATCCACAAAAAGCCTGAGAAAGCTTGGGAAAGAATGGAGTGAAGCATGTTTTCTTGGTAGCAGAAATTTCTTGGGTCTGCTCTGCTTGCTAGAGGTAAGCAAGTGCTCTCATCTAAGAGAGGCTTCCTGACTCAGCTTCAGCTGCAAAACCCTGCAGCTCATTAAGAGGTCCTGCCACAAAACACTTAAACGGTGTTGACGAAAAGCTGAACGCATGCTTTTTGGTTTTCAGCCGTAGGAGGAAAAAAGCTGTGCTGTTTAAAAATGCCGGCTTTCTGGGCCGTCCTGCCAGGGCAAACTCTGACTGAGGCAGGAGGGTCAACTACCGAGAGAGGACTTGACTGTTGTCTGTTGTAGCTTGCTGGCTGGCAGGGACCTTGAAACGCCATAGAATTGTGGCTATAAACATGGCTACAGCCTGTATCTCCGCCATGAGGCTGGAAAGCTAAGGAATGGACTGGATCTACCTGGCAAAGCCACGGCTTTAATCCTACTCATATTGCTCAGTAAATTAAAGACTCATGTGTTCAGAAAAAGAGAGATATATAGTAAAGAGAGATTCAAAGACAAAGAAAATTTTAAATGATTTACAGTGTGTTGAAAATAATATGCAGACTAAAAGTTAAAATTCTTAAAGTAAAAAAAGAAGTAACAAAAAAAAAGAGAAGTTGTGTGTGGTAGTACACGCCTTTAATCCCAGTGCCTAGAAGGCAGAGACAAACAGATCTCTGTGAGTTCAAGGTGTAGTAGCAAACACCTTTAATCCCATTGCCTGTGAGCCAGAGACAGGCGGGTCTCTCTGAGAGTTCAAGGAGAGCCTGGTCTACAGAGTTATTCCAGGTCAAAGAGATACAGAGAATATAAAAATAAAAGTAAAAATAAACGAAATAGAGGTTAAAATAAAGCATACAAAGATGGAAAATACACAGAGAATCTTGATACTGTATACTGTTATGCTCTCTTTGAATTGTTTGAATGCTGAGGAAGGAGCAACAGCTGCCAAAAGATATTTGTTTATAAATGCTGCTGAACTAATCCAACATAGATATTTTCAAAATGCCTTGACTTTGAAATTTGGATCTAAGGACATGATGCTTTGGAATCTTTTTATTTAGGTTGATGCTGGCTGCGAGACTGCTGGTATGTTGCCTTTATTATATTGAAGTATGTGTTTTATACCTCTAGTCTCTTAAGGACTTTTATCAAAAAGCGGTGTTAGGTTTTGTCAAGCACCTTTTCTGTATTTAATGATATGATCATGTGTTTTGTTTCTTTCAGCCTGTTTATGTGGTAGATTATATTTATTAATTTCATGTGTTGAGCCACCCCTGTACCTGTGGGATGAAGCCTACTTGATAATGGTGGATAATCTTTTTATATTGTTCTTGGATTCGGTTTGGGAATATTTTTATTGAGAATTTTTGCATCTCTGTTCATAAAGGAAATTGATCTGTAATTTTCTTTCTTGATTAGGGTTTTGTGTGGTTTGAGTATCAATGTGGCTGAAATTCCTGCCAGCCTGCTGCCAGAGTTAGTGAGTAACACCCTCCTCATCCCCCATCCCTTCCTCTGCTAGCCATGAACCCCTGCTGGCCCATACCTGGCTTAGTTTGGGAGTTAGCACCCAGCCTTGATCCAACCTTTGTGTTACAGATACCTTTTGTTGCCCAATGTGAATCTTCTCTGAGAGTTTCCCATGGATACACAGTCTATGCAAAACTTGGTCCCAGGAAACCTGAAAAACAGTGGTTCCTTATGAATCAGGCATTTGCAATTGACATTGTATTTTGGAAGCTTCATTCAGGCTGTTTTGAGATAAGAAATTCTTCTAGGTAAAGTGTAAACATAGGAAAAAAATAAAAATGCCAAAAGGCTAAGGGAATGTGCTTCAGTCCACAGAGGCGGAGCCTGCTGTGGCCACAAAGGCTAAATTCTCAAAGTGTTTTCATTTCACAGACCACACACCTGTGCAGTGTTACCTGTGATATAGCATGGGTAATTGTAGCCTCATTAAAAGAATCTGGCAATGTTCCTTTAGTTTCTATTTTATTAGAATAATTTAAGGAGCATTGACATTTGTTGTTCTTTGAAGTTATGGATGAATTCTGTGTTGAATACATCCGACCCTGGGCTTTTTTTGGATGGGAGATTTTAATTACTTTTTCTCTTTGAACAGAGGTTATGGGTCTGTTTAAATTGCTTAAATATTCTTGATTTAACTCAGGTGTGTCATATAGATCAAGAAATTTATACATTTCTTTTAGACTTTTCAGTTTGATTGAGTACAGATTTTTATTTTTTTAGTTTTTATTATTCTTTTCTTTTCTTTTTTCTTTTTCAAGACAGGGTTTTACTGTAGCTTTAGAACCCATCCTGGAACTAACTCTTGTAGCCCAGGCTGGCCTCAAACTCACAGAGATCAGCCTGCTTCTGCCTCCCGAGTGCTGGGATTAAAGGCGTGTACCACTACCGCCCAGTGAGTACAGATTTTTAAAGTATGTCATTATAGTTCTCTGGATTTTCTTGGTATCTGTTGTGATGTCCCCCTTTTTAGTTCTAATTTTATTAATTTAGATCTTATCTGTTTGTATGTTAGTTCAATCTTACTGATTTTCTCAAGGAACCAACTCTTCATTTCATTGGCTCTTAGTATTGTTTGTTCTATTTTATTGATTTTTCCTGAGATTGATTATTTATTGCTGTTTATTAATTTGGGTATTGTTGTTATTGTTAGTATTATGTCATTATTTTTATCATTATCATTATATCTAGAACTTCCAGATATTCTGTTAAGTTGCTAAAATGAGATTTCTCCAATTTTTTAAATACAGGTGTTAGGAAAAATACCAAGAAGAGCCTCTCTACCGACACAAAATAACTCCAATTAGGCCAGATTAGACCAAATAAAAAATGCCCATGTTTAATAAATGCAGGGCTCTCAGGAGGCTGGGAGCATGGCAGAAGGAAGACAGAGAGGGAGAGCACACACAAAACCTGAAACCACATGTTCCTTTATCTAGTGCAAGACTAAATAGCCTTTGGGAGTGGTCCTGACCCTCTCAGGGGAGGGGTCAGCACTTGGCAGGCTGGGAGTTGGAGTCTGGACCAAGGCAAGTCCTAGGCCAGAGGCTGGGGTGATGCTTACAACTCAATATTACATTCCAGACTATTTGGATATAGGGGTGTTAGAGGGCTTAAATCTTACTTTTGACCAAACATCCCAGAGTCCTTGGATATAAGGGCATCGGCTCAAGTCTGGCTCAAGTCCTGCAGGCATGGGGCAACGAGGGAGCGGGAAACTTGGGAGTTGGTGCATTCATGCCCAGTGAGAGGTGTAGCCGGACTGGAGTTCCTTGAAGAAAACCAGTCTTAGAAGCAGTGCTTTCCATTAGCTGCTAAGCATAAGAGGAAGCCCAAAGATTTTTTTCCTGTGGTAGGGAGATTTAGTCTACCTTTCTTGGCAGGATGAGAAGATCTGTTCTCTGGGTGAAGAAGCATCCAGGAAGCTGAAGAGGTAGAAGGTTGCTTTTATCTGTGTGGGTGGGTTTACTAAACCCAATGGCAAGGCCTGGAGGCAGAAGGTCTTCTGTCTTCTTGGAGGAGCTAAAGGGTGCTGCAGGAGCTTGCATGTCTCTGTGTTAGAGCATCTTTTTGTTAAATGCCATTTTCTCAGATCTGTAAGGCAGTTGAGAGTCAGGACACCATTACTTGTTACTTTAAACTGGGCATATAAGCTAAATTTAGACATGTATTTTATCCAATTAGTTACAGTTTATCAATGCTAGTAAATGGAAGAAGGTTAAAAGAAATATTTTCAAAGGAATATTACTGGGTGGTGGTGGTGCACACCTTTAATCCCAGCACTTGGGAGGCAGAAGCAGGTGGATCATTGTGAGTTCAAGGCTAGCCTGGTCTACAAGAGCTAGTTCCAGGTCAGGCTTCAAAGCTACAGAGAAACTCTGTCTCACAAAACCAAAAAAAGAAAAGAAAAGGAAAAATTTTTTTCTGTTTCTTCTTTCTTTTTTTTTTATTTTTTATTGAAAAAAATTTCCGCCTCCTCCCAGCCTTCCATTTCTTTCCCCCTCCTCCCGCCCCTTTCCTCCTCCCCCCACTCCTCTCCCCCTCCCTCTCCAGTCCGAAGAGCAGTCAGGGTTCCCTGCCCTGTGGAAAGTCCAAGGTCCTCCCCTCTCCAGGGGAGATGGGGAGAGAAAAGTGAGAAGGGGAGGATGGGGGAAACTTGGGGAAACGGGATGATTGGGGATAAAGGAAGGTTGGATAGGGGAGCAGGGAAGCACATGTCTTAGTTAAGGGAGCCACCTTAGGGTTGGCAAGAGACTTGAACCTAGAGTGGCTCCAGGTGCCCAGGGCAATGTCCCCAGTTAGTTCCTTGGGCAGCTGAGGATAGGGAATCTGAAATGACACTATCCTATAGCCATACTGATGAATATCTTGCATATCACCATAGAATCTTCATCTGGCAATGGATGGAGATAGAGACAGAGACCCACACTGGAGCACTGGACTGAGCTCCCAAGGTCCCAATGAGGAACAGATGGAGGGAGAACACGAGCAAGGATGTCAGGACCACGGGGGGTGCACCCACCCACTGAGACAGTGGGGATGATCTATTGGGAGCTCACCAAGGCCAGCTGGACTGTGACTGAAAAAGCATGGGATAAAACCGGACTCTCTGAACATGGCGGACAATGAGGGCTGATGAGAAACCAAGGACAATGGCACGGGGTTTTGATCCTACTTCATGTTCTGGCTTTGTGGGAGCCTAGCCAGTTTGGATGTTCACCTTCCTAGAAAAGGAATATTTTAATAAGTAAAGAATCTTAAACAAGCACTCATGCACACAGAAACATTTATAAAGTTATACAGACATACCATTTTAACAGACAAATAGAACACTTTCAGAAACCTGTGTCAGATGACCAACTTAAAAATACTGGGGTAGGTAGGTGGCAAAGGCCAGAAAAACACAGAAGTGATCCCATTAAGGACCAGATTAGCAGATGCTGTAAGAGAGAACGCAAACATAAGGAAGAAACATTTATACAGTTTTAGAGTGGAAGGACAGGTGAAAAACATATCTGTTGTAGAGAGTCCGGGCATGAGACAAACAGCAAACATCTGGGGGAGGGGGTGGTCAGGAGGGGACCACAGTGATCTTGGCATAGGAGGCAGAGGCCAGGGAAGCATAACAAACAGCTGATGGGTCAGCGCCCTTCTAAAGGGACCTGCGATGGTCTCTGTTGCCCTCAGCCAATGGAAAGGGAACGGGTTTAGAACTCTAATCTGGAACAGGACAGGAGCTGGCTGCCCTTCTGGGAGTGGTGTCGGAGCCATGTGGGCTATGAAGAAATGGAAGTAGGGGCAGGATAAACTGTTGGCTGCCGAGGAATTGGGGGAGAGGGCAGGAGCAGGAGCACGCATCTTGAAACCTGGGTTGCAGAGCATTGTTTGCTTTAGGTTAGATAGCCCCAATTTAAAAGGATTTTTGTAAAAGGCCACTGAAGGGCGTTTTAGGAATTGACTTGGAATGGCAAGAAGCTAGTCAGAAGTTCATGCCTGTGGAACTCAAACCTGTTGCGATGTGTCCACCAAAGAGCATCCTTGATTCAAAACGAAGGTGCATGAGAACCAAGCGGCAAATGTCTTTGGTCCACACAAATCCCATCTCAGTGAAAGCCTGGCTTTTACTGTGTGGATCAGGATTCTGGCACAGCCCGCAACGTAAGCAGAAAACCTGAAAAGTGAATGGATCACCCTAGGACCCTACTGGCCATGGACTTTAAAAAGGGAACTCACTGAGTGAAGCTGATCTTGCCTGATGGAAAGGGTACAGGGGAATGGCGTTTTCCAGCTTGGGGCCCTGGGCCCTGGGCTCAAGGGAAAAATGAATCCTTTTGGGCAGGCCTCTATCTGTTAGGAAAAATCTTACGAAGATCCTCTTTGCCGATGCAAAATCACTCCAATTATACCAGATTAGACCAAATAAAAAATGATCACGTTTAATAAATGCAGCACTTGCAGATGCCTGGGAGGATGGCAAGGGAAGACAGAGCAGGCCTGTGGGACAGGTCCTGACCCACCCTGTGGAGGGGTCAGCACTTGGCAGCCTAGGAGTTGGAGTGCGTACTAATGCAACTCCCAGGCCAGGAGTTGTAATGTAAATGAGTATTACATTAGGCTCTTAGTGCTATGAACTTTCCTCTTAAAGCCACTTTCAATGTGTCTAGGTTTAGAAATGCTGCGATTTCTTTTAATTCTAAAAATAATTTTATTTCCTTCTCAATTTCTGTCTGGATTCATTTTTATTCAGTAGTGAATTTAGGTTCCATGAGTTTGTATACTTTTTTGTTGTTGATATCCAGCTTTAATCATTCATGGTCATATATGTACCCAATGTTATTTCAGTATTCTCATAGCTGTTAAGACTTGTTTGCTGCCCATGTTTGTTGTCAATTTTGGAGGAATTTCCATGAGCTGCTGCAAGGAAAGTATATTCCTTTTTGTTGGGTAAAATGTTCTGTAAATACCTGCTAGGACCATGGATTTTATAACATCATTTAACTTCAGCATTTTTCTGCCTTTTTTTTTTTTTTTTTTTTTTTTTTTTGGTCAGGAGAACTATCTATTGGAGAGAATTGGGGGGAACTGAAGTCACCCACTACTGGAGTGTGAGAGTCAATATGTGACTTAAGCTATAGTAGTGTTTCTTTTATAAACTTGGGTCCCCTTGTGTTTGGTGCATAAATGCTTAGAACTGTATATCCTCTTGGTGGGCTTTTTTCTTTCATTAGTACGTAAGGTCTTTCCCTATGTCTTCTCATTAGTTTTTTTTTTCGATGTCTTTTTTATTCAGATATTAAAATGGCTATACTGGCTTGCTTCTTGGGTCTATTTGCTTGGAATATATTTTTCTGTCATTTTACTCTGAGGTGGCATCTATCTTTGCTGCTAAGGTATATTTTTTAGAATATCAGAAAGATAGATCCTGTTTCCTAATCCAATTTGTCAATCTGTGTCTTTTTATTTAGAGCATTGAGACCAGTATTATTAAGAGTCATCAATGGGCACTGCTTATTGATCTGTGTTATTTTATTCTTATGGTGTGGCTTTGTCCTCCTTTTTGATTTTAATGGTCTGAAATTATTTATTCCTTGTGTTTTCTTGGGTATGGTTGATCTCTTAGATTGATTTTTTCCCCTTAGCTCCTCCTGTACAGCTGTACTGGTAAATAGATACTGATTAAATTTGATTTTTATTGTTTTATTATTTTTTCTCTGTCCACTGTGAATGAAAGCTTTGCTGGGCATGGTGTAGTCTGGACCGGCACCTGTGGTGTCTCAGAGTATGTAGAGCATCTGTCCAGGCCCTTCTGGCTTTTAGAGTTTCCATTGAGAAGGTGGAATTATTCTAATTTGTCTGCCTCAATAGTGACTTGGTCTTTTTTTCTTAAAGCTTTAAATATTCTTTCTTTCTTCTGTACTTTTAGTATTTTAATGATTATGTGTTAGGTGGAATTTCTTTTCTCGTCCTTACTACTTGGTGTTCTGTAGTTTTCTTGTTTCTGGATAGGCACCTCCTTCTTTAGGTCAGGGAAATTTTCTTGTTTGATTTTTTTTTTTGGGCTCATTTTATTATCACAAAAGAGGAAACAGACAAAAAGAGGAAAAGAAGATACAGTTGATAGCTCAACTCCAAATCTTTTAAAGATTTTGTTGAGACTATTTTCTGTGCCTTTGATCTGGGTTTCTTCTCCTTTATCTATTCCTATTATTTCATAGATTTGATCTTTGCCTAGTAGCCAAGATTTCCTGGATGTTTTGTGTCTGGATTTTTAAAAAATTTAACATTTTCTTTGAGGCATCCATTTCTTCTAACCTTGCTTTCAATGCCACAGTTTCTGTCTTCCATGTTTCTGTGTTTGTTCTTTTGGTAAAGCTTACTTCTGAGGTTTTTGTTTGACTTCTTACATTTTTTCACTTCCGTTTTTATCTCAGTTTGAGTTTTTCTTAGTTTTTCTATTTCTTTTTTAATGTCTTGAGCGGTGTTCATTATTTCATCCCACTGTTTGTATTTCACAGACTTTACATTTTCTTTAAGGTGCTTGGATGTATTCATGATTTCTGTTTTGAAGTCCCTGTCTTGTGCTTCGGTTAGATTGCATTACTGAGAATCTGCTGTAGTACTGTGTTGTCTTCTTTGTTTCTATTTTGTTGATTTTAGCTCTCAATCTGATTATTTCCTGCCATCTAGTTTTCTTGGGTGAGTTTGCTTCTTTTTGATCTAAAGTTTTCAAATATCTTCTTAATTTACTAGTGTGGGATTTTTCCAGCTTCTCTATGTAAACATTTAGTGCTATGAACTTTCCTCTTAATACTGCTTTCATTGTGTCTCAAAGATTCGAACTAATAGGAAATAGCCCAAGTTCTCAGTTGGCTGAACGCATGTCAATTACTTCAGCCACATCAGTGAGAGAGTGGAAATTTTCTAATTGAATTTAGAATCATTGGAAATATTAAGACCTTGTTGTAAATTATTAACTTTTGGACTTCCATCCCCTCTTTGAATTCACCATATAATTGAGGATGACTTTGAACTTATGGTCCTCCTGCATCTACCCACCAAGAGTTGGGCATGTAAGGATGTACCACCATATCCACCTTATATACTTTCCTCTGTGCTAAACATGAAGCCTCATACAGGCTTGGGCAGCTTTCTGCCAACTCCCTGGCATAGCTTCTTAAGGGCAAGAACATACTATAAAAATAGCAAATTACATCATCTTTAGGATTCTTAAGAATATTTTGATATCAAACTGGTTGCAAATGGTGGGAGAGAGAATTTGAATAGATGAAAAGGCCAATGATTTGGAGATTCTGTGGTTTTCTCTTCCACTTCAGGAAGCACATGTTTAAATTAGCTCTGCTTAGTGACGATGTAGCAGCTACACAAATATATCCCAGGAAAGGAACATCTCGCCCTTCCTCCTTGATGACTAACCCTGATTGGCAAGTAGTGTGGATATGTGCTGGCCTCAATCAGAGGTGAGAAGCTTAAAAATCCCCCTCCCAAATTTTCAGTTTTGAACATTCAGTAGATGTTAAATAATATTTAGTCACTACTGATTTATTCTCATCATTGCTTTCTTTTTCTAATAAATCAGATCCCTATAGACATTATGTAGCAGGAAAGGAAAAATTAAAAATATAAGTAAATGCATTCATTTAAAAGTTAAATTGATCAGATATTATATTTGTCTTATATGTGAGAGCACCCCAAAACTGTCTGTCCTCTTTTTCAAGAAATTATTAACAATTTATTTTTTTGTCTTTTGCTTCTAGTTTCAAATCAGCAGTATTCAGAGAAAACTATGGATTTTCCTTCCTGTGTTTATCTTTATTTTCCATATTGCAGCTTGGTTTCAGTTTAGTCCCTGGGAGATCCATTTTAAATAATCTGGTATATAAAACCATGCTAAAGGCAAGACTAACATTTAATCGTTTCCCTGTAGGATGTACATTTATTTGTTTACTTTTGGGGCTATAGTGGGAACTATACTTATTTTGCTGTTACTTTTGCTTAAGGTATGGTGATTAATATTATGCTTAGCTCAGTTATTCTGTTTTTCAAGGTTCCATAAAAATTCTGCTACAAACTGGCAATAGAAATATTGATATCAGTAATGTTTTCAGTTAACTTGCCGCATATGGTCATAATGCTAAGGTCAGTCCCATGAACCAGAAGGGTCTGCTGTTTCCTGACTCAGTTGCACCCATATCCCTTACTATCTCTTCAGAGGTGCAACAACTGTCACTGCATAGTAAGTAAAACAAAAAGGCTAAGGCAATCTTACATTGTAGTGATCATGCTTTCTAGAAAAGTAACTCAAATTAGAGGCTCCATTTCAAATTTGCGGGGCATTTCAAGAGAGGAATTAAAGTAGTACATTATAGCCTTTAATGGAGGAAATGCAAGGGGAGGGGAATATCATTAAAACAACCAGGAGAAACTCATCCTTCCTCATGTGGCAGTCAAGGACAGTGAGTTCACTCTCCTCTTGCAGCCAACACTGATATCAAAAGATTCTAAGGGGTCTGTGGTAGTCAGGAGTGGCTTGTCTAATTGGAGCTGGTACCTCAAATACATTCTGGCCTGTTCCAACTCTGAATCAGGTGGGAAGAAGAGTAACCCTGATCTAGGTCAAGGTTTCCTCTGACTGAAGGTTCAAGGGCCATCAGCCATACTCCCTGGGGCTGATGCTCTATTTTGCAGCTTCGTTAGCTGTTTGGATGTCCTTACAGAGTCATTTAGCCCCATGAAAAGCTAAATTCCCTAGGACACTTTGCTTTTGTAGACTTCATTCTTAAACCAAAATAATGAAAACCAAGAGCCATCACTTCCATTCCTAACTCACCCACAATGCATTCCATAGATACAGAATACAAGCATTTGGGGTTTGACACATTATTTTTAGGCACAGGGAACTTGGAAGGCAGGGGACACAGACACTCATTTAAAAACTGGTCACAAGAAACTAGATTCTTTGTTGATTAAACTCCAGTTCACCTACAATGATTTTAATCCATTGTTTGGTGAAAGGATATTCCAAAGGCATTTTGAAATTGTTTTCAAGAATAAAATAGCTGAGCTGGCTTTATAGCTCATGGATAGAACACTTGCCTAGACTGTATGAGACTCTAGGCTTTATCCCTGGTTCCACAAAGAAAAACAGGAAAAAATGACAACAAAAACTGAGCACTTGCCATCCTTCACACACTGGACTTTTACTAATTTATTTCTACAACTATTGAAGTTAGGTCCTGTTGCTCATACTAATAGCTCAGAACTTGTCCAAAGGATATTGTGGTACAAAGACATCCACACATTCTTTGATATACTCTGTTGGAAAGATGTGCTCTATGATGGAGTCTGTACTAATAAAATATGGTAGAAGTGAAACCTTGCCAATTTGAGTGTCCAGACCTTTTCAGTTTGGCAATTTCTACTTCTTGTCTCTTGAGACACTCCTACTTGAAGCCCAGAGATACTGTGTAAAAGCCTGATAACCCTGAGTGTGTCATATTGGAAAGAAGACTAATGTGGCCAAGCAGAGGGACCACAAGAAGAATGATGTTCTGAGAGCATCTGCATTCCCACACCTGAAACATCCTCTGTCCTTTCCCCTGCCTTGCTTGTCTTTCCGCTGAAGGCTCTCTTTCCACCTGCCATGTTGTGTCCTCTCTTGTTTACTGTCCCCCAGCATCCCACTGGGTAAGACTCAACACAGAAGTTTGCTTGAGCTCCTTACAGCCGCATAGTTAGCATTCAGAATAGGATAAACCCTTAACGATTTTCAAGTGAGCAGGTAGAAAATAGAATTTTTTTTTTATATTAACTGAAGAAAGATGAGAAATGCCTTTTGCTTCAGGCACTTGGGGTATTCTGTGCAGCTCTGCTGGTTGATGCTTTATGGAGGAAAAAAAGAAAGAACATAGGAAGGAGGGTACAACAAATAGATGGGATGATATATTAACCTCATAAGACAATTCTCTGATTTTAATGTAGCCTAGGAAAAGCCAGAATAACAGAGATAAAAAAAGTTTCATTACATGTTATTGAGGACAATATTTTTCTTTTTTGGCTGTAGCTCAAACAGAGGATGTGCAGAACAAATGGTCCCACAGGAGAGACCTGTTCCCCAGGGAGGTGCCGCCAAAGTTGCCAGATATCTACTGGAAGAATTTCGGCAATGATTAGATGTCTTCCAAGAGTTACACTTGCTGAAATAATTAAATGTTTTTGAAGTCAAGCAAACAAGAAAAATTATTTTGTTATTTACAAAGGAAAAATAGGGTTTCATTTTTAGGAACCCTAGAGCAAAGGTTGACCTCTTTTTAGATTCTGTTGAGATATTAAGGAAATAAATCTATATAACAGGCAGAATACATAGTAAGCTGAAAATATCATGTAAAATGAAATGACATCATACCCTACTCTCAACCCCAGAGTTTTTAAAAGTGTGCCTGAAAGGAAATAGGCTGCACAATAGGAAGATGGTGGGGAGCTGGGGGTATCTCCAAACACAGCATCCCCTGGGCAAGAGTTTGCTGCTGGTTTTATGTGCAATTAGTTCATCCAGCTTCCAGAGGAAAGAGTTAAAAGTGTGGATGACATAATGGCTTGAAGTGATTTAATGATCGGAAACAAGAAGAAAAAGTGATGTCACTGAGAAATTAGCTTCTAAATCAATTGAGGAGGCCGAAGCTAGTCCAGAAACAAGTGTATTCTGGTAGGCATGCTACCAGGGAGGGAGGGAGGGAGGGAGGGATCCATCCTCCATCTGGCGTGGGTGGCAATGAACTTCCCTCAGGGGATTTCAGCAATGCTCTGTGGGCATTCAATTCACATTTCATGATGTGAATTTTAGAATTGTTTCTAAAAGTTGGCATATAGAGCCAACACTGTATCTTTAGTCTAAAATAAAGTGAGGAACCGCTTCTGCTGAACATAAATAGCTACTTCATTATTTTTGAGGGAAGGCAAGTTGAGCAGATTTGGAGAAGGGATAGCCAAAGTGCTGGGGTTATTTTTGCTTAATGAATCAGGTGAGCATTTTTCTAATTACATTGTTTTCATCTGTGATTATGACATATATCATGGAGTGCATGCAGCTCATAGAAGCCCCACACGTCTCACTCATTTTGTGGTCTGACAAGCTTTGGAAACAAAACAAATGTCATTTATCCATTTGGTCAAGAATTTGAGTACTAACTTTCCAAAAGACTGCTTTAACCATATTGATCGATATACTGCCACCAGAATATCTTCATTAGAGTGGTACAGTCTGGGAAAGTACACCTACTCTGACATATACCCGAGGCAAACCATCAAAATAGCTTAGCAAGCTCATATGATCTCATCCCTTTATTTTATATTTCATTTAACTGGCAATGCAAATATTTTACATGAAGATGCTGGAATTGTAAGATAACTGTTATGCATATATTTCCACGAATACTCTAAGTTACTGGTGGCTTGTGGTACTTTTACTTTTAGTTGGGCAACATTGGAATGTAGTTGGAGTAGCTTCAACATAACCTTATATTCTGTACTGATCTATACTTGCTGTTGTCTGAAAGAAAGAAAACTGTGTTTATAAAGAAGCTTGTTGCAATTGTATTTGTAATATGAGCTATTGTAGATCAATGCACTGTGGATATTTTTAATTCATTAAATTTCTGGCTTTGCTTATTATTGCATTAATAACAGACTAACTGCTTCTAGATGCTAGGTTGCTTAACTAGGACTAACTCGTTTGATCCTATCCCATCAGATGAGTAAAAAGAGGCACAAATATTTGAGGTAGTTTGACTGGTGCCAGAGGCCAGTGTGTGGCAGAGCTGGCGTTCATATATAAGTGGTGGGACTTCTAGTTGGTGTTTATAACAAGCATCTGTTTCATATCTTGAATACTGCATAGTGTGTGGAATTTTTCATTTTGTCCCTGGTTCTTTCACCTGAATTGAAATACTGACAGTTCATTTAATAACAGGTAAAGAGATATTTTTTCTCTCTCTGGTGACGTAAATACTAATATTTACATTTTATGACTGATTTGGAAGAATACTTATAAGAAGTGGATTTCTTCAGGTGAATATCGAGATAAGCGGATGAGTGAAGTGGGAAAGGACCATGAGGGAAGGTGGCTTGACCGTAGCAGCTTGTCAGAAAAGAACTGATTCAAAGTGCTCTTTTAGAGCTTTGTAAAAGCAACTCTTGCTGCTTGTAATGAGTGTTATAAGGGAAACAAGATAGGCCTGTTCTGAAGAGCGGGTTGTTCAGTGAAGTTCTAAGGAGTATGGATAGAATGACAGCTACTTCACAGATGATAAGAAAAAAGGAATAGAATTGGATTCAAGGGGGTTAAGAAATAGCTAAGCAAGAAAGTGCTGGAATTAAATAGAATTACATCAGATTAAAAAACTTCTATGTGATATGACAACATTCATCACAGGGAAGACACAGTCTACACAAAGAATGTGAAAAACTGCTTACCAACCACGCAGCTGATAAAGGATTAATATTCAGAATATATAAAGTACTAGAATATTGTCCAAACAATCTAACAAATAAATAATTGATAAATTGGACAGTTTTCAAAGATGAAGTACAAATGGTCAATAAACACATGGAAAAATATTTGGCATCTTTAACTATCATGGAAATGCCAATCAAAATACACTTGAGATTCCATTTCATCCCAGGCAGAAGGTCTGTCATCAGAAACAAATGCTGGCAAGAATGTGGGGGACATTGCTCAAGGGAACATAAATTAGTGGAGACACTATGGAAATAAGTGTCTCAAAAAAAAAAAAATAAAACTATGGCTATTATGTGCCCTAGCTCCTGGGTATTTGCCTGAAGATCAGCATACAAAGAGATACTTGCATATTCATGCTTATCGCTGCACTAGTTACCATAGGCGATGCGTGTAATTAGATGTCTACCATCAGATCAGTGTATGAAGAAGATTGATAACGTATAAAAGGGAGTTTTACTCACCCACAAGGACTGAAATCATGCCATTTTCAGGAAAATGGAAGGAACTGGAGGTCACAATGCTAGAGCACAAGCTAAGCTCAGAACAATTATCTCATGTTTCATTTTACATGTAGATTGTAGGTCTTAAATAACGACATGGAGACATTGGGGGCAGTTTCAATATTAGTGTGATGACTGAATAAGATGTCAAAGAATTTCATTATTTTGTTCAAATAAAAATTGGGACAAACTCTTAGTGTGCAAAGGAAATCCTGGCATAGATCTTTTGAAACATGATAAAGATAACTCCCCCTCCTCTTGTAATCTGTCCCTCACAGACCAGACAAAGAGGTAGATGTCTGCAAAGAATAAAAACAGGTGAATCAAATATGAGGAAAAATATATAATTCAGATGTAGACAACTGCTTAGAGAGGTCAGGAGTCTTAGAAAAAATGCTGAAGTTTAACATACTAAGAAAAGACAAAGATGTGTGAAACACTCATTTCTTGTGAAGAACAGTGTGTTGGTACTGTTAGGGAACTGCAGAAGCAAGCCCCATATTGCATGAAAATGGGGGCTTACAGATCAGCACCTAGGTGGACTGGGGTAGGAAGGAAGAATGTTCGGTCTGGGTTCTTATCACCCCATGTCAGGTGATGAGACTACCTTCCTCAGGGTAGTCTGGGTGTGGGGTGGAAAGTGCATAGCTCATCTCACTGAAAGCTTCTCTAAGTTCACACTTAACTCTCCGGTCAGTGCTTAAGACATGAACATCATTGTAATCACCATAAAGTTCTGTACATTTGCATGTAGTGTGGCTCCCTCGGCTCCCTCCTGTCCCTGTGTAGTGTCAGTGTGTGGTCCTGAGGACGCTCTAGATATCGGAGTAAATAAGACCTTTTCCCAAGAGCAGATTCAGCTGACTTTGGACACATAGGGTGGGTAACTGCATCTCATGGCCAGAATTATTTCTGGATGGCTGGATTTGAGATTTTCTTTTCATGTATTAGGTATATAGATGAATAAAAATGTTTTCATTAACTAAAAAAAATTGGGACAAACATCAAAATTAAGAAAAAGAAGGGATGTCTTTGAGA
Source organism: Alexandromys fortis (assembly GCF_014885135.2). Lineage (NCBI taxonomy): Eukaryota > Metazoa > Chordata > Mammalia > Rodentia > Cricetidae > Alexandromys > Alexandromys fortis. Next base: position 355,958 of record NW_026068151.1, read on the forward strand.
GAAATGAAAGGCTGATAATACACGTGGAAAATAAATCTTCAGAATTGTATAAATTAGAAGTAGAGGCATCTGGCCAGCATGCTGGCAGACAACTACAATCTGACTACTTGGGAAGCTGAGTCAGGTGAATCCCGAACTGAAGGCTAGCTTAGATTATATAGTATGACACTATCTACAGAAAAGAAAAGTGGAGAGATTAGGTTATGGTGCCCACTAATCTCATTTTACAGAGGCGGGGATGCAGCTCAGTGGTTTGCAGGTTTCTGTCTTCCTCTCTTTTGTCTGATGTGAGTTTTGCCAGCCTAGCCTAGGACTTTTGAAATTTTTCCACATAGGAACCATTTACATTGAGACATTTTACATGATTTTGGGTTTGATAGGTGTATATAATAGGTATCCAAATCAAACATTTACTCATAATAATCATAAAAGATTTATTTTAAAAATTGGTGTATATATAAGCATACACATACATACATGAATGCATACACACACACACTTATGATTTTACCATTCAGGAGAGAAGAATGTGAACTTGCCTCTGATGAGGTGATGTGCTTCATTATTTTTCCACAAAGAAAATCTTGGCAGAGTGTCTGACATACGACATAGAACATCGTCAGTATTTTTCAGAGTAGATTGAGTCGACTAATATGAATATTTTATCATTTCAACATCTAGAATACCACTCTGCATAAATATGTAATACAAAATGTCAGAGGTGTGGCTAGGGCTAATTTAGGAGTTGTTGAGATTCTGTGTTAATCCCAAGCTAAAATCTACTTAATGAGTTTTTATTAAACTCATCAAGTTGGATAGAAACCTCCTTTGAACATTTTAAAACTATATTTATTTACTCGTGTGTGTATGTGTATGTGTGTGTGTGTGCATGTGTGGACATGTGTGCACCAGAGCATGTTCTTTCTATAGTGTGCAGGGGGAGGTCAAGAGGACAGCTTACAGGAGTCATTGTCCATTTCTACCCTATTGATTCCACATAGCAAATCTAGATCGTTAGGTTTGGCAGCAAGTAATCTTACCTCTGAGCCATCCTGCTGGTCCTATAGCAGCAATTAAAAAAAATCAAATATCCTATCACAATTCATTTCAAAACTACACTAATTTGATATTTTCTTGATGAACAGTAATGGCAAGAAAATACAACATTTTTATTTTTTACAATAAGTATATTTCTGTAAGAGTAAAGCACATTGTTTTGGTCTAGAGAGATAACTCAGAAATTCTAGAGGACCTGCGTTTGGTTCTCAGCCCTGTGTCAGGTGACTCACAACCACCGGGAGCTCCAGTTCGAGGAGTATCTGAAACCTCTAGCCTCTGCAGGTTCCTGCACTCATGTCCACATACCCACCTACTCTCTCTCTCTCACACACACACGTAATTAAAACTAATAAATGTAAACAAGAAAAATGTCTGTGTATAGTAAACCAGTTGCAGTTCATAACAAACTATGGTCTCAGTCTGAGCTCAGTGTTTGCTGACATTACATAATGGCAATATGAGGCAAAGTGCTCACATATATGCTAAATGCCAGGGCTGTAGTGAAGCTGTGTATGCAACACAAGTGAGCACCATTCTAATATTTTAAATATTCTAAATATTTTTTGACATTGATGTTTTAGAAATGTTTTACAGTTGACAAATATTTCCCATTTTCAACATTCAGCTGTATAGTCCTATTTGGAATTACAACTTGTAGCTGGCCCGAATGTCTTCCCTGGGGGAGGGTATGAGAAGGCGTGACATCAACAACATGGATGCCAGGAGTCTGGTGAAAGGGATACAGAAGACTCGTTTATTTAGCAGGGGCAAACCTTACATACCCGCCAGTACGCAGGCAGTTCAATCTGTTGACATCACATGGCTGCCCCTCCCTCACTGACTGGGGACAATTAGGATCTCAGCCAGCACTAGGCAGATACCAAGTTGGCACCTCTTGGCCTGGTAGGATTTAGCTTTCTATAACACACCACAGTTTAAAAAATTGGGGCTGACAGATGGCTCAGTAGGTAAAGGTGCTTTCTACCAACTTCATTGATGATCCAAGTTCATCCTTAGAATCCATTGGTAGGAGAGAATTGACTCCAAGTTTTTCTCTGCCTTCCACATGTGCATATATGAACATATGTTCACACACACATACACACACAATTCAAATATAATTTTTTTTCAAAATGTCAGATCTTATATTTTTCCACAGAACCCTCCTTAGAAGTGGTCATAGCCCAGTAAGGCGTTTGTGAGTCAGGGAATTATCATGAAAGTGTCAGTAAAGATCAGAATAATAAATCAAGGGTGAAATTTGAAAGCAAAATGCTCATTCGTTGATAGAGGAAGGTCATTGGTTAAATAAAGAAACTGCCTTGGCCCTGATAGGACAGAAAATTAGGTAGGCGGAGTAAACAGAACAGAATGCTGGGAAGAAGGGAAGTGAGTTCAGATGCCATGCCTCTGTTCCCCAGGGCAGACATGATGAAGCTCCAACCCAGGATGGATGTAGGCTAGAATCTTCTTGGTAAGTACACCTCGTGGTGCTACACAAATTAATAGAAATGGGCCAAGCAGTGTTTATATGAATACAGATTGTGTGTCATTATTTTGGGGCATAAGCTAGCCAGGCTGCTGGGAGCTGGGTGGCAGTAACATAGCCTGCAGCTCCCACAACAATTCATGGTTCTCAAATGCTATAAAGAGACCATACTACAGGTTCTCTCTATTGTGCAATTTTACTCTTTATTTTTATTGTTTTGAGGGGCTCACTACCCAATGCCAAAACAAATCACTCACAGAGGCTTATTCTTAGTTGGGAATGTCCGTCCTTGGCTTGTTTCTTGCCAGATTTTCTTAAATTATCCTGACAACTTTTGTTTCTGGGCTTTTATCTTTCTCTGTTTCTGTATATTTTTCTTTACTTCTTTCTCTGTAGCTTGCTGTGTAGCTGGGTGGTCAATCCCTAGCATCCTCCTCTCCTTGTTCTCTGGTTGCTCCTCCTCTTCCTCATTTCTCCTTCTTTTTATACTCTCTGCCTGCCAGCCCAGCCTATCCTTGCTCCTGCCTTGCTATTGGCTGTCCAGCTCTTTATTAGACCATCAGGTGTTTGAGACAGGCAAAGAATCACAGCTTCACAGAGTTAAAGGCAGCATAAACAAAAGTCACACACTGTAACATGAGGGGGATGCTTATTGGGGTTTCTGTCCTGGTACTCCACAGCCGGCAAGCCCTAAAGAAAATCACACAGAGGTCTCCATAAATTATAAAACTGATTGACCCATTAGCTCAGGCTTCTTGATAACTCTTATAGCTTATATTAACCCATTATTCTTATCTATGTTAGCCACAAGGCTCGGTACCTTTCTCAGCTGGGTAGGTTACATGTTGCTTCTTGGTGGTCTGGGCAGGAATGAGAGGAATGGACTTCTTCCTTCCTAGAAGTCTCCTGTTCTTATCGCCCCACCTCTACTTCCTGTCTGGTTGACCCGCCTATATTTCCTGCCTGGCCAATCAGTGTTTATTCAAAACATGATTGACAGAATACAGACAATTCTCCTGCACCAACACACCTAAAATAATATTCCCCAGCACCTCTTTCTCTGGCAGCCAACACCAAGAAAGTTTTC
>NW_026068151.1:359668-473227 GCF_014885135.2 Alexandromys fortis
ATATATGTAAGATATAACAACCAGTACTTTCCTTTTAAATTTAGAATATGCAGAAATCCTGGTTCTGAGTCCTGAGAAAATTTATCCTAAGACACTTTCAAGTGGGGCCTGAGAAAGGGCTGGTTAATAAAATGAACAACACTATCAACAAATAAATGTACTACATATGCCACAAGAGTATTCCGTTCCCCTTAGTCTATGCATGTTGTTAGTAGGACAAGTTTGCTTTGTTTAGCAGAAGAGCCAAAACCATAGCCCAGGCATGTGAATATCTCATGGTCTTTGTGTGTATGTACATATTCATGTATGTATGGGTCTGTGTTCTTTGCATACATTCCCCCCAGTTTGATATTTGTACTCTGTCTTTCAGATAGAATGTTTTCCCATTAGAATTGGGAATTTGCATATGTTTGAGTAGGAGGCCCTTTCAACTCTACAGGGGGATGAGCTGAGCAAGTTCTAAGAAATAAGCCAAAATTTTCCCTGAAAATAAATTTCAGTTTATTCCAGCACTTGAACAGATGGGTGACGGAGCCCCTCTAGGCATGGCCAGAAGAATTTTAGTTTTGGAGTAGTTTCAATGTGGGTGGGAATAAATGCCCACCAGAGCCATAAAAATAAATCTCAGGAAGGAATCCGTGGAATGTCTGCAATTTAGGCAGAGTTTACTTCCTGTGGGTGCTCCAGGATCAAATGAAGCCCCACCATTGCTGGCATCATTTTAACTCTATATGGTCAAGTGAATTCACAGTGGATCTGTTTTCTTAGGGTTCTTATTGCCACCGTTGTTGTTAGGGTGTGGACTTCTAATGACATCTGGCAATATTTGCAATTTCAGAAATTTACCAAAAATGTTAACATGAAGTATTTTTTTAAATAAACAATGATATTGTGATTTTTAAGTCTGAGTCTCACGCTTATTTTTTTTTTTTTTCAGAAGCAACAAAGGTAATGAAAAGTCTTTGAAAGAACCCCAAATGTTTTAACTTGATCCTGGAGTAGACCATGTAGAACCCATGTTGATGTGTAGCTCTTGAATTTTAAATTTTGATCATTTCAGTATTATAAAGATCCATTGCCTTGTCAAGGTCTTAAATAATCTGTTTCTCTCTCAAGTCCCATTATATTGATCTTGCAACTATATGTTATTTATTCCTCTAGGTAGTAAATAAATGTAAAACCTTTGGTATACACACAAACAAGTATACTGGTCTAGAAAATAAACTAAATGGCACCATAACTCTCATCTGGCACTTGCTTTTAGAGGCAATGCCAAGAACAATCCAAGAATATGGACTATTTTTCACAAAGGCAGTTAGTAAAACTGATGGTCAGAACTTATGTGGAATACTCAGCCAAGAGCCCAAGACATGGACAAGAATTTACCACACTATCGATTGATCTGTTAGTGGGCAGAGGTATGACTCTTCAAAAGGAGCGACCACCTGGCCCTGCTAATCTATGTAAATATGTGCAGAAAATATTGAACTCATAGTTGAAAAAATTCCTTAAATGACTCTGATAGAAAGAAGTCTTCCTTTGAGAGTTTTATATAGACTGAACTTTTAGAAAGTAATGGCCCACACAGCCTGGGGAAATGGCTTCCTGACATAGTCATCAGCATGGCTGAGATCCTCAAAGGTCAGAGCAATTGACCTTGCTTTGCACAGATGGGATAAGTGACAAAACATAAGGATCAACCTGAATCTGACTTTTCCTGACCTCTTTCAGCCTCTAGTAACTTGTTTCACATTAAATCCCTTTGCTGCAGCGGTGGATAAGAGTCGCAGCCTTCTGTGAAGTGTAGCGAGCTGTGTGGTGTCACACCTGATGGAGATGTATAATCAGCTCCTGAGATGGCTAAGGCCTGACCTATGCTATGATCACGCAATGATTATCAGCTGCCTGCATATGCATGAACCTATGGGCAGTGCCCACCTGGCAGTTTGGGGTTGGCAGTCCATGCCTACTTAAGGGCTGGGAGAGGTTTGCCCGGAGAGAGAGGGTAGAAAGAGAGGGAAAGAGAGAAGGAGAAGGAGAAAGATTACTGTGAATAAAGTCCTGAAAACTGCTGCAAGAAGAGCTCCGGGTGTTGCATATTTCCTTGCGGGTCGAGGATAGACGCGACAGTGAAGGTTTATCTGTGCAAGTCCCTTTGAGGCACAGAGGTTTAAAATCACAGAGGCTGATCCTGACTGCAAACACCACAGCTCAGTTTTCTGATCCCAGTTAAGATAACTGTTACTGCCAATGTTCTAAGATGTGAGACAATGGCTAGAATGAAATTCCTTCCATTGGGAGAGAAGCAACCAGTAATTTCCATACAGAACGTCTTCAGGACACCTTCAACCTTAGGTAGACTTGATTAATTTTCCTTTGCATATTGAGGGCCATCTTTAGTGTATTTCTGTTACATTTGCCATTTCACAGTAAGACATTTGTTTGTTTACATGCTCATCTCACAAAAGACTGAATTTTATAGTGGGATGAACCTTACTTGCTGTTGCTTTCCTAATACTTGACATAGAATCATTATTGAACAAATGAATAATTTATCTATCTATTTATATAACAATTATTAAGTAGTATTTTTTCAATGAAAGACCAAAAATTACAAAAGGCATCTGCCACATGTATCTGCTAAGATTAAACTTTCGTATTGACATTGTTCTTTGCCTTACAGAAGCTTTTCAGTTTCAGGATATTTATTGGCTGTTGATCTCAGTGTCTGTACTACTGGTGCTATACTCGGGAAGTAGTCTCCTATGCTAATGTGTTCAAGGCTATTTCCTACTTTCTATCAGGTTCAGTGTAACTGGATTTACGTTGTGGTCTTTGATCCACTTAGACTTGAGTCATGTCCATGGTGATAGATATGGGTCTATTTGATTCTTCTACATGTCGCCATCCAGTTATGCCAGCATCATTTGTTGAAGATGCTATTTTCCATTGTATACTTTCGACTTCTTTGTCAAAAATATGGTGTTCATAGGTGTGTGGGGTTATGTCAGAGTCTTTGATTTGATTCCATTGATACATGTGTCTATTTTTATGCCAATATCAAACTGGTTTTTATTACCATAGCTCTATAGTAGAGCTTGAAGTCAGGGATGGTGATACAACCAGAAGTTCCTTTATCGTACAATATTGTTTTAACTATCCTTGTTTGTATATATATTTTTACATTTTCTGAGCTCTTCCCAAATTTCTTCAATGACTTAAAATTCTTGTCATACAGGTCCTTCACTTGTTGGTTAGACTTATCCCAAGATATTTTATATTATTTGTGGCTATTGGTATTGTATCTGACTTCAAAATGTCAGCCTACAGAATGGGAAAAGATCTTTACCAACCCCACATATGACAGAGGACTGAAATACACTTCAAGAAGTGTTCAGCATCCTTAGCTTTCAGGGAAATGCAAATCAAACTGACTCTGAGATACCATCTTATACCTGGCAGAATGGCCAAGACTAAAAATGCTGATGGCAGCCTGTGTTAGAGAGTATATGGAATAAGGGGAACACTCTTCCACTGGTAGGAGTGCAAACTTGTATAGTCACTTTGGACATCAGTATGGCGATTTCTCAGATAACTGAAAATCAATCTACCTCAAGACCCAGCGATACCACTCTTCCACCTATAACCAGAGGGTGCTCAACCATACCACAAGGATGCTTGCTCAAAATGTTCATAGCAACATCTTTTGTTCTATTGTTTGCTGTGTTTGGTTCCATTAATTTCTGTCCCAATCTTTGTTATATATCGCCATACACTAATTTGGGGTTTGGTTTATTCTTGCTTTTCAGATGATTTAAGGTATATTATTAGGTTGTTTATTTGAGATCTCTCTCTTTTTTATCGTAGGTACTTAATGCTATAAATACCTTCTTAAAACTGCATTCATTGTATTCCGTAGGTTTTGGAATGAGTGTTTTCATTTTCATTCTGTTCTAGTACAATTTTTTTCCATTTTTGATTTTTTAATGACCCATTCATTATGTAATAGTATATTGTTTAATCTTCATAAGCTTATACATTTTCTTTTTTTTATTAAAATTTTTTTGTTAAAAATTTCCGCCTCCTCCCCACCTCCATTTTCCCTCCCCCTCTCCCCACTCCCTATGCCCCACTCCTCTCCCCCTCCCTCTCCAGTAGGAAGAGCAGTCAGGGTACCCTGCCCTGTGAGCAGTCCAAGGTCCTCCGCCCTCCATCCAGGTCTAGGAAGGTGAGCATCCAAACAGGCTAGGCTCCCACAGAGCCAGTACATGCAGTAGGGGCAAAACTCAGTGCCATTGTCCTTGGCTTCTCAGCAGCCCTCATTGTCCACCATGTTCAGATAGTCTGGTTTTATCCCATGCATTTTCAGTCCCAGTCCAGCTGGCCTTGGTGATCTCCCAATAGGTCAACCCCACCGTCTCAGTGGGTGGGTGTCCCCTCCCCTCGCGGTCTTGACTTCCTTGCTCATGTTCTCCCTCCTTCTGTTCCTCATTTGGACCTTGGGAGCTCAGTCCATTGCTCCAATGTGGGTCTCTGTCTCTATCTCTATCCATCGCCAGATGAAAGTTCTATGATGATATGCAAGATATTCATTAGTTTGGCTATAGGATCAGGCCATTTCAGGCTCTCTCTAATCAGCTGCCCAAGGACCTAGCTGGGGACATCTCTCTGGACCCCTGGGAAGCCCTCTAGAGTCAAGGCTCGCGCCAATCCTAAAATGGCTCCCTTAATTAAATATATACTTCCCTGCTCCCATATCCATCCTTCCATTATCCCAACCATCCCATTCCGCCAAGCTCTCCCTATCCTCCCCTTCTCATTGTCTCTCCCCATCTCTCTTTTCCCCCATCCCACCCCACCCACCAGTTCCCAATTTTTGCCCAGCAATCTTGTCTACTTCCAGTATCTAGGAGGATAACTGTACGTTTTTCTTTGGGTTCACCTTCTTATTTAGCTTCTCTAGGATTGCAAATTATAAGCTCAATGTCCTATATTTATGGCTAAAAACCAATTATGAGTGAGTACATCACATGTTCATCTTTTTGGGTCTGGGTTACCTCACTCAGGATAATGTTTTCTATTTCCATCCATTTGCATGCAAAATTTAAGAAGTCATTGTTTTTTTACCGCTGAGTAGTACTCTAATATGTATATATTCCACACTTTCTTCATCCATTCTTCAGTGGAAGAATATCTAGGTTATTTCCAGGTTTTGGCTATTACAAATAATGCTGCTATGAACATAGTTGAACACATACTTAGTAGTATGATAGGGTATTCCCAACAGTGGTATTGCTGGGTCCTAGGGTAGGTTGATCTCAAATTTCTTGAGAAACTGCCACACTGATTTCCATAGTGGTTGCACAAGTTTGCATTCCCACCAGCAATGGATGAGTGTACCCCTTACTCCACATCCTCTCCAGCAAAGGTTATCATTGGTGTTTTTGATTTTAGCCATTCTGACAGGTGTAAGATGGTATCTCAAAGTTGTTTTGATTTGTATTTCCCTGATCACCAAGGAGGTTGAGCAAAAGACCTTAAGTGTTTTTGGCCATTTGAACTTCTTCTGTTGAGAATTCTCTGTTCAGTTCAGTGCCCCATTTTTTAATTGGGTTAATTAGCATTTTAAAGTCTAGTTTCTTGAGTTCTTTATATTTTGGAGATCAGACCTTTGTCTGTTGCAGGGTTGGTGAAGATCTTCTCCCAGTCAGTGGGTTGCCTTTTTGTCTTAGTGACTGTGTCCTACGCTTTACAGAAGCTTCTCAGTTTCAGGAGGTCCCATTTATTCAATGTTGTCCTTAATGTCAGTGCTGCTAGGGTTGTACGTAGGAAGTAGTCTCCTGTGCCCATGTGTTGTAGAGTACTTCCCACTTTCTCTTCTATCAGGTTCAGAGTGTTCAGACTGATATTTAGGTCTTTAATCCATTTGGACTTGAGTTTTTTGCATGGTGATAGATATAGATCTACTTTCATTCTTCTACATGTTGACATCCAGTTATGCCAGCACAATTTGTTGACGATACTCTCTTTTTTCCATTGTATACTTTAGGTCCTTTATTGAAAATCAGGTGTTCATAGGTTTGTGGGTTAAAGTCCAAGTCTTCTATTTGATTGCATTGGTCGACTTCTCTGTTTTTATGCCAATACCAAGCTGTTTTCAATACTGTAGCTCTGTAATAGAGTTTTAAGTCAGAGATAGTAATGCCTCCAAACGATCCTTTATTGTATAAGAATGTTTTGGCTATCTTGGGTTTTTTGTTTTTCCATATAAAGTTGATTATTGTCTTCTCCAGGTCTGTGAATAATTTTGATGGGATTTTGCTGGGGATTGCATTGAATCTATAGATTGCTTTTGGTAGAATTGCCATTTTTACTATGTTGATCCTCCCAATCCAAGAGCAAAGGAGATCCTTCCATTTTCTGGTGTCCTCTGCAATTTCTTTCTCCAAAGACCTAAAGTTCTTGTCAAATAGATCTTTCACTTCCTTGGTCAGAGTTACCCCAAGATATTTTATGCTGTTTGTGGCTATCGTGAAAGGTGATGCTTCTCTGAATTTCCTCTCTGCATCCTTATCCTTAGTGTATAGAAAGGCAACTGATTCTTTGGAGTTGATCTTGTATCCTGCCACATCATAAAGGTGTTTGTCAGCTGTAGGAGTTCTTTGGTAGAGTTTTTGGGGTCGCTTATGTATACTATCATATCATTTGCAAATAACGAAAGCTTAACTTCTTTCTTTCAATCGCATCCCCTTGATCACCTTATGTTGTCTTATTGCTATTGCTAGAACTTCAAGCACTATATTGAAGAGGTATGGAGAGAGTGTTCCTGATTTTAGTGGGATGGCTTTGAGTATCTCTCCATTTAATTTGATGTTAGCTGCTGGCTTGCTATAATTAGCATTTATTATATTTAGATATGACCCTTGTATCCCTAATCTCTTCAAGACCTTTATCATAAAGGAATGTTGAATTTTGTCAAATGCCTTTTCAGCATCTAATGAAATGATCATATGGTTTTTTTCTTTCAGTTTATTTATATGATGGATTACATTGATAGATTTGCGTATGTTGAACCTGCCCTGCATCTCTGGGATGAAGCCTACTTGATCATAATGGATAATTTTTCTAATGTGTTCTTGGATTCGGTTTGCCGGTATTTTATTGAGAATTTTTGCATCGATGTTAATGAGTGAGATAGGCCTGTAATTCTCTTTCTTGGTTGGGTCTTTGTGTGGTTTTGGTATCAGGGTAACTGTAGCTTCATAAAAGGAATTTGGCAATGACTCTTCTGTTTCTATATTGTAAAATACATTAAGGAGTATAGGTATTAGCTCTTCTTGGAAGTTCTGGTAGAATTCTGCATTGAAACCATCTGGTCCTGGGCTTTTTTGGAAGGGAGGTTTTTGATAACAGTTTCTAATTCTTCATGACTAACAGGTCTATTTAGATTGTTCACCTGGTCTTTGTTTAACTTTGGTATATGGTACTTATCTAAAAAGGTGTCCATTTATTTTGCATTTTCCAGTTTTGTGGCATACAGGCTTTGTATAGTAAGATCTAATGATTCTCTGAATTTCCTCTGTGTCTTTAGTTTTGTCCCCCTTTTCATCTCTGATCTTATTAATTTGTTTGTTCTCTCTCTGATGTTTGATTAGTTTGGATAGGGGTTTGTCGATCTTGTTGATTTTCTCCAAGAACCAACTTTTTGTTTCATTGTTTCTTTGGATTGTTTTCCGTGTTTCTATTTTGTTGATTTCTGCCCTCAGTTTGATTATTTCCAGTCTTCTACTCCTTCTTTAGTCTGCTTCTTTTTTTTCTAGAGCTTTCAGGTGTGCTGTTAATTCTCCAATGTGTGCTTTTTCCGTTTTTTTTTTTTTAAATGTGGGCACTTAGTGCTATGAACTTTCCTCTTAGCACTGCTTTCATAGTGTCCCGTAGGTTTGAGTATGTTGTCTCTTTATTATTTACATTAAATTCAAGAAAGACTTTAATTTCTTTCTTTATTTCTTCCGTGACCTGGGTGTGGTTCAGCAGTTGGCTGTTCAGTTTCCATGAGTTTGTCGGCTTTCTGGGGGTAGCCTCATTGTTGAATTCTAACTTTAATTCATGGTGATCAGATAAAACACAGGTGGTAACTAAAATTTTTTGTATCTGTGGAGGTTTGCTTTGTTACCGAGTATGTGGTCAATTTTCGAGAAGGTTCCATGAGCTGCAGAGAAGAAGGTATATTCTTTCCTATTTGGGTGGAATGTCCTATAGATGTCTGTTAAGTCCATTTGCTTCATTACCTCCATAAATTCTCTTATTTCTCCATTAGGTTTCTGTCTGATTGACCTGTCCATTGGTGCAAGAGGTGTGTTGAAGTCTCCTAATATTATTGTCTGTGGTTTGAGGTCTGCCTTGAGTTCTAGTAATGTTTCTTTTACATAAGTGAGTGGTTTTATATTAGGGGCATAGACATTCAGGATTGAGACTTCATCTTGATGAATTGTTCCTGTTATGAGTATAAAATGACCATCTCTATCTCTTCTGATTGATTTTAGTTTGAAGTCAGATTTGTTAGAAATTAGTATGGCCACACCTGCTTGTTTCTTAGGTCCATTTGCTTGAAAAACCTTTTCCNGGTTTTTTTTCGAGACAGGGTTTCTCTGTGGTTTTGGAGCTTGTCCTGGAACTAGCTCTAGTAGACCAGGCTGGTCTCAAACTCACAGAGATCCGCCTGTCTCTGCCTCCCTAGTGCTGGGATTAAAGGCGTGTGCCACCACCACCCGGCTGAGGTGTGTTTTTGTAAAAAGCAGAATGTTGGATCTTGTTTTCATATCCAATCTCTTAGCCTGTGCCTTTTTATAGGTGAATTGAGTTCATTAATATTAAGTGATATTAATGACCAGTGGTTGTTGACTCTGGTTTTTATTATTTTTTTGGAAGTAAAGTTTGTGTATTTCCCTTCTTTGAGTTGTGCTGGTGAAGGATCGCTAGATGTCTGAGTTATTATAGGCAGTGTTGGCAATGTTGGATTTCTTGGGTTGTGATTTTTTTCTATTACTTTCTGTAAGGCTGGTTTTGTGGCTACGTATTGCTTAAATTTGTTCTTATCCTGGAATATTTTGTTTTCTCCATTGATAGTAAACGATAGTTTGGCTGGGTGTTATAGTCTGGGCTTGCATCCATGGTCTCTTATTTTCCGCAGTACCTCTATTCAGGACCTTCTGGTTTTCATGGTTTCCATAGAGAAGTCCGGTGTAAGTCTGATAGGTTTACCTGTATAAGTTACTTGACATTTTTCCTTTGTAGCTCTTAATATTCTTTCTTTAATCTGTATGTTTTGTGTTTTGATTATTATATGGCGAGTGGATTTTTTTTTTTTGATCCAGTCTATTTGGTCTTCTGTATGTTTCTTGAATAGTCAGAGGAATATCTTTTTTTTTATGTTGGGAAAGTTTTCTTCCATATTTTTTTAAATAAATTTTCTGGGCCTTTGAGCTGTAATTCTTCTCCTTCTTCTATCCTTATTATTGTTAGGTTTGATCTTTTTATTGTGTCCCATATTTTCTGAATGTTTTGTGATGAGAATTTGTTGGATTTGCTGGTTTTTTTTTTTTCTTTTTTGATCAGTGCATTTATTTTCTCTATGGTGTCTTCAGAGTCTGACATTCTTTCTTCTATCTCTTGTATTCTATTAGTTATGCTTGTTTCTGTAGTCTCTCTTTGTTGCCCTAGATTTTCCATACCTAGTTAGCCCTCGGTTTGTGTTTTCTTCCTTGCCTCCATTTCAGTTTTCAATTCTTGAACTGTTTCCATTACCTGTTTGATTGTTTTTTTCTTGGTTTTCCACTGTATCATTTATGTATTTATTCATTTCTTCAAACTTTTTGTTATACTTCTTATCCATTTCTATAAGGGTGTTTTTTTTCACATGCTGTTTAAGGGCCTCTATTGCTTTCATAATGTCAATTTTTCCCCTTCTTCTGGATTAGGGTGTTCAAGACCTTCTGTTGTCTGATCACTAGGTTCTGGTGTTTTCATGTTGTTTTTCAGATTGGTGGATGAATTCTTGCTTTGGCGCTTGGCCATCTCTTCCTTCAAATGTTGTCTGATGGATCTTATGGAACAGGATCAGGTTCCCTTGGTGGCAAGGAACCTTGCTAACAAAGGGCCTACCTTGCTGCAGACAGGCTATTGAATCAAAGCAATTCCCACTGGCCCTGTTGCCCTCAGCACCCTGGTTTAGGGAGAGAGAGGCCCCAGCAGATGGGAGCAGCCCCTGCTGAATGACTGGGAAGTGAAGGGGGTCGGGGACTGTCCCTGCTCTGTTTCTGGGCTCCTGCCCTGGGTGAAGAGCACACTCACCAACCACTCTGATGGGTCCCCCGGAACAGGATCAGGTTCCCATCAGCTTATACATTTTCTATAATTTATTTTGCTATTGGTTTATAGTCTTATTCCATTGTGATCAGACAGAATATAAAAATGGTTTTTATTTTCCTATGTTTGTTAATATTTACTGTGTGTTTTAATGTGTGGTCTATGCTAGAGAAAGTTTCATAGGATGCTAAGAGGAGAAGAAGAGGTTCTCAGCTAAGCTTTGTATTTGGCTTACTGAGTTTTCTCCAGCAATTCTATTTATTGAATTCTATTTTTGATCTTAAGTTGTCTTCCTTATGGCATTCAGCAGTTTGTTTTTTGTTCTTTTGGAGCACATTCATGTCCTTTTTGAGTTATTTGAACTTTTTTTTTGGTGTTTTTGAAAAAATTCTTTGGAAGTTTATAAGTGGCTCTTATTGGAAGGCATTGCAATGGATTTGGTAATTTTTGGAGGAGACACATTGTCATATCTTCTTTTTGTGGTGTTTGCATTTCTGAACTGCTTGTTACACTTAAAAAGTTAGGATTTCTTGCCTTTTTTTTTTGTTAAATCATTATTCTGTATTCCATGGAGCTGTTCATAATGTTCAGGCCAGGATTAAGCTGTAATATGCTTGAAAGGTCATTTGTCTGTGGGACTGGTATTCAGGGCTACAAGCAATATCCTTAGTCTTCCCCTGAGAATCAACTACTATCCACAATATGAGCAGCAGAGACTTTGGTGCAGGTCATCAACAGCCTGTTTTGTAAGCTCATTTACCTGGATCTTGTACCCTGAGTCAGGACTGGCTCATTCCCCATATCCGCAGTCTCAAATATGTGTTGTGAGTGTGTATACCTGTACATCTTACCTGTGTCAGCTCCAATCTGCTTGTCTGAATTCTCTACCATCATGTATTCTCAACAACTATTTTTGTATTTTGACTATAACCATCTTAGTGGGTATAGTATAACACCTTAATTTTGGTTTTGATTTGCATTTGCCTAAAATCTCAATGCATTAAGTATCTTTTCATATACTCATTAAGTTTTATGGAGAAATGTCTGTTCAAGTCTTTTGCCAAATTTTAATTCATTTGATTGAATTTATGAGATCTGAGTACTTATTAGAATAATATTCAGTATATGGTTTGCAAGTAGCTTTCCCATTCTGAGTCTTTTGATGCATAAAACTTTTCATTGTGATGAAATATGCTGTAGGTAGTTTATATGTGTGTCTCTGTATTTGAGTGTATTTGTTTAGTTTTTGTTTCTTGCAGTTTGGTGTCACACCTGAGGCTCTATCACCAAATTCAAGGTCATTAATGTTTACAACCATGTTTTAGTCTAAGAATTTTATGATTGCTCTTACAAATATATATTTATTTAGGTATAGATGTATGAAATTCTTCCTATGAATGATTTCATAGATCTTATCAATGCAAGTCTTTTAAATAGTATCTGCTAGTCCCTAATATTTTTGGCCTCAATTTAAATGGTAAATTTTGCTTTTTAAATTTTCCATATATTTTAAATTACATTTAAAGTTACATTCATATTCCATCTTCAAAAGACTTATTTTAAATATAATTTTTTATGGAGTTTTCTATATTTGATCAAAAAGGCAAAAGGAGAGTTTGGGAGCCATTGTAAGGACTTATACTCCTAACATACACTTGGAAGAGGGTATTGTCATGGTCTCACTTATATTTTAAAGGACTCCTTTGATTATAGGTTATATCAGAAGACTAGGTGTCAGAATATGTTGGGAGACTACTGGATAAGTCCAGAAGCAAGATGGAAGCTGCTAACAAGTACAGTAGTTGTGAGATTTGTAGGAGGATACAGGCAAAATGCCTCTGGTGGGTGGACTGTAGGCTGTGGCAGAGAAAGAGGAGTTGGGTGTTAAGTCTAACACACAGGAGTAAAAGATCACCAACTCAAATGACTAAATTGGAGCAAATTATTTTATTGTGTACTGATAGGGAAACTCTCAATCAATCACATCTAGTTAAGGCATGGCTACCTGGAGCCCAGGAAGAAAAACTGGGAGGACCCAGGTGCTCTCTCTCTGTGCTGCTCCTGCTAGACAGATAGGAAGTCGGACCTCTCACTCTTGTTGCATGAGTTTCCCCTTATAACCCTTAAAATATAATTGTTATTCTTGAGCTGGCCTGGTTATTTATCATACCGCCCTAATTCGCAACAGTGTACAGCATAATATACCTAGTCCAGCAGCCATTTTCCCTAATGTGGGTTTCAAAGAGGGGAAGATCAAGTTTTTAATTCTTAAGAGTAGGAGATTTCCAGATGGGCGGATTGGCAGGCAAATAAGTGGGAGTCAGTGAAGCATAACATAAGCATAGCAAATTGGTCATAACAACCTCTTGAAACAAAGACATGATTGCCGTTTCCTGGAACAGGCAGTGCAGAACTATTTGTAGTTAAATTTACAGGTGGGGCACAGTCCAATCTTTGAGAAACAGAAATTTAACCATAAATAGAAATGAACCATGTTTGCATTTACTATAAGAGGCTTTCAAAGCCCAAGAGGGAAGCAGGTTGGCTTGTTATAGGCACAGGTCTCCTTTTCCTTTTCATTTAACTGTTTATATACTTGCATTTTATTGTTTTCTTAAAATCTAACATTTCTTTGTGATCGTATTGGGAGAGCAGGTTCATGTTACTTTGACTAAGCAAATTCTGGAACTAGAAGCCAATGCATTGAGCTAGAAAATGCTATCTTCTGTTTAAATATCTCCATAATTTTTTTTGTCATAGTGCTTGCTTAGAGGTGTGGCAATCTGAGTTCTTTGAAGAAAACCAGGAGAGTTCTGTTGTTTGAGCCTGTTGAGGAGCTGCCAGGTATGTGTTCCTTGCCACGGGGCTCACCACTGGCAGCAAAGGACTGACAGGGTATCTTAAATTCCCTCCAGCTGCTTCTGACAAAGAAGTAACTTCGTATAGGTGAACGTTTCATCTCAGCAGTTGTTACAGTGTAGATAGGGGCTTTTTCTTTTCTTGTTTTCTTCTAAGGAAGGTACAAAGTGGTGTTGTGAGAATTCATTCAGCCAATAGCCTTTGGCCTTTTGGATACCAGTCCATTAGGGTGTCATCTGCGGTACTATAAGCACCAAACAGGAACTGTGCTCACTTCTTTTTCCTTTTGCTTGGTTGATGGTTGGAGTTGGGTTCACAGCCCCAGTGCCCATAGAACAGAGGAACACAGTGGCTTTCTATTGTGAGTGATCACCAATAAACATTTGTTATCTTTTAAATATGAGCTCTTGTGGATCCCTTTTAATTACACAACATGTTGGACACCTAAGACACTCCACTTGGAGCTTGTTTTCTTCTTGGCAAAACTGGCCTTTGGGCAAAGAACTGCCTTTGCCTTGACTACTGACAATATGCACGCTGTACAAACTGGACAAGTAGGATACAAGAAAAACAACTACAGAACCTTGCCAAGACAGGGTAGAACAGTTTTGAATTTTCCTACCTCTGAAAATGATCTGTCAGACATTCTAGGCCTTAACCTAAATGGGTTGCCTCAACATTGCAAATGAGATTTTGGGTGATTACCTAGGTAGCCAGATGTCTCTGTCATTTCTTGCATCTTTTGGAAGTTGCTTGTTTTCACTTCCTGCTTACTCAGGTAATATGATTTTCCTTCTCAGGTCTTTGCTGGGATTGAAGACTAGATAGTCACAGCTACTTTCCTCTCATGACTTAGCTAAAACATTTTGCTCTACGACTTAGACTCTTCAGGATAGGACAGCTATTGAGATAATCTCTGTTAGTTGCTAATTACCTTGGATTGGGCATTTAGTTTGTGTTTCTTGCTTATGTTGTTCATGTTGGTTGTAGTTCTATTCTTGTATATGTTTTTGCCTCTCCTTTTTCTTGGATAATACTTGTTATTTGTTCTTATTGTATATAGTCTTTTTTTTTTTTTAGGTTTAGAATCCTCTTATTTAGACAAAAAAGGGGAGGTGTTGTGGGAATTCATTCAATCAATATCCTTTGGATACCAGCCCATTAGGGCATTATCTGAGGTACTGTACGCATAGACAGGAAGTGTGCTTGCAGCACAGCTCTTTCTCCTTTTGCTTGTTTGGTGGTTGGAGTTCGGTGTGCTACCCCAGCACTCACAGAGCAGAGGAATACAGTGTCTTTCTATTGAGAGTGATCCCCAACAAACATTTGTTATCCTTTATTATGGACTCTTGTGGATCTCTTTTAATTATACAACAAAGTTCTGACCTCTTAAACCACCAGAGTTCTCCCATCTGGGAACAAGATTCTGTGCTGGTGATGATATTTCTGTTTATTGTGGTAAAATGTCTTGGTAAATGTAGGATCAAGAAACTAAAACTAAGGCACCACCTTTACCAAAAATTCTTTTGAAAACTAACAAAAAAATTTGGGCTTTTAATTTAGGGAAAGACAGATACAATGATTGCTGCTTCCTTTATGTCTCAGAGAGTCATTTCTTGTTGGTTGCTCCAAGTGTTAGCTGAATAGAACATGGTAATGGGGATGACTAGCCAGTCCTCCCCTCTCTACATGAAGGATGTAATGACCACCTTGCCCATGTGAAGTCAGTAGACATTGCTTCTGTAACCCATGGTTTTCAGAGCTTGTCCTCCAGCACCCAAATTTTGCTGAAAGAAGGGGACTCTCATCAGAGTGTTGTGCTAATTGCAAAGGATTGGTAAGTAATCTAAAAAAATATTAGCATCTTAAAGCCCCTACCCTAGTTTTTTCCCAAGCGTGTCCTTGGGCCTCGGCTTTTCTTTTTCCAAATTATCTCCCACTTTGTGGTCCTGTGGAACCACCTTTGGTTGTGTCTGCGCTGTTCAGTTTCCCTGCATTTTGGTCCATTGGGAGGACCTTTCAGAGACCCCAAATAGCTGGCTGAATCCAAGGCCAATTAAGTGAGAATTCTGGTGTAGAAGCTGACATTTAAATCTTTTAAAGCTTCCCAGGGGATTCTGCAATCTGGTCAAGTTTGATCACCTCTGTATTTCATACCTCATTCTTCTGACTGCAGCCAGATACAGTTGACGAGATTCATGTTGCCAAGCTGTGTGTGCTTGTGGACTCATTTCCTTCACATCTGTGTGAACTTCTCAGAAGCAGAGCCTGGGTGTGTGGAATGAGAAGGAAAAAAACGATGCAAATATAGAAGTCTCATTATTAGACTTCCAGCAGACTTTTGACACGTATGGGTTTTACAAAGGGTGCAAGTTTCTCCATGTGTCACTTAGTGCAAGGTGCACATTAATTATTGGAGCTGAATTCTGCATGCTAGCACAGTGAAGGCTTAAAAAAAAAACACTATTTTCACAATGTCGTTTTGGTTGTAAAACTTAATGATATGGCTTAGAATCCTAAAACCAACTTTTGTGACTATTTTGTGAAATGCCAATTAATATGAACCAAGTAATTATAACTTGATTTTGTTTAATTATCAGTGCTATGTGTCTGCCTCTCATCTTTGAAATTACTAGAAGCTTTGTTATTGAAACTACGTTCTTCACATAGACATATTAGTGTTTATAGAATTATGAGGAAAAGATATAGTTTGATGAAATGACAGAATTAAAGAATTAAAGACCATTACAATCATAAACTAGACAAGAATGTAATATGTTTTCAAATTAATTCCTTGTGTCTGATGTGTGTATATGAGTGAGGTTGGGCATGTGCCATGGAGATTAAAGTTGTTTTGGGTGTCGGTTCCTTCCTTCACCTTGTTGAGGCAGTTTTTCTCTTGTTTCTGCCTTGTATCATACTCCAGGCTAGCTGGCCACAGATCTTCAGAGCAATCCCTCTTCCCATTTTGATATAGGAGTGCTGGAGGGATACATGTGCACCACTGCCTCTGGCTTTTTACATGGCTTCCGGGGTTAAAGTCATATAAAGCATATTATTGCCATCATCCTGGTCCTTGTATTGCTTTTGATGACATACATTTGGGGTTTGGAAGACATCCTGAGTTTATATAACTGCTCTATGTCTTAGAGTTTCTATTGCTGTGATGAAATATTATGTATGACCAAAGTAACTTGGAGAGGAAAGGGTTATTTGGCTTGTACTTCCATTTTGCTGTTATCATCAAAGAAGTGAGGACAGGAATTCAAGCGAGGTAGGAGCTTGGAGTTAGGAGCTGGTGCAGAGGCCATGGAGAGTGCTGGTTACTGGCCCCTTCCTTATGGCTTGCCCAGGCTGCTTTGTTACAGAACAAAAGACCGTCAGCCCAAGGATTGTATCACCCAAAATTAGCTGGCTCATCTCTCATCACTCACTAATGAAAATACCTTATAGGCTTGCCTACAGCCTGATCATATGGAGGCATTTCCTTAATTGAGGTTCCGGCCTCAGACTACTTCAGCCTATGTCAAGTTGACATGAAACTAGTCAACATTCTGTGTGACCTTGGATAATTTATACTTTTCCATGTTGACATTTTTTTGATATGCCAATCAGAGTTAACAGCATCCACTTATAATGATTACTGTGAAGTTGAAGCAAGATAATTAAATGAAAATACTTGCTATGCTGCAAAATACAAAGAACAACGTGTGCCATGTGGATGATAAGCCACATTAGTGAGGTGACTTTATTTTTCAGTAATTTTAGTACATGTCACTGACTGGAGGACTCTTGAGGGAAGGGTTTTTATTTGTATTTTCATCTTCGCTGTACAACACACATCTGGGACATAGAAGCAGTTCAGGTGATGTCATCTAGATAGTTTCGGCTGGCACAGCTGTGTGAAAACAAGGTAATGAGCTGGGGAACAGAGTTCCTGGGTATATGACCCTAGCTTCTCTCTAGGGCTTAAAGATCTGCATTTCCCTCATTAACGTGAGACTCTAACCTTTTTAGTTAACAGGCACAGACACAAATTTACCCATAGAGAAAGCTACCTTTTCCCTCTTAGGCTGTGAAAATTCCTAATTTAAGAGCTAAATAGCCATTTGAGAAAAACAACTGTTTCTTATTAGCAGTGGGCCCTGCTGTTAATGTGTCTCATCACCCCAAAGCCTAAATTGCTCCTTTATAATAAATCAGTACTTGGGCATTGCATTACTAATCCTTTTTGTGGGTTATGTGAGGAAAATGAACAGCTCGAAATGGACAGAGCAGCTGATTTTTTTCCCAAGGCTTTCATCTTTCTCTAGCTTGGGAATATCCAAGAACTAAAATGATGCTAGGTCATGATCACTTTGTGTGTTTATTTCAGGTTTGATATTTGAAAGCAAAAATGGGAGCAGGTAGGAGATCAAGTTGATTCAAGCATGCCAGGGTGTATGTGAGAATGGAAGAGATAGGTTCAAGGCCAGTTTATTAGATGGGAATATGGATTCTTGTTCCCAATTTATCAAGTCTGTTTATTAAATTATTTTAAATATTTTATTTATTATGTATACAATATTCTGTCTGTGTGTATGTCTTCAGGCACTAGACCTCATTACAGATGGTTGCGAGCCACCATGTGGTTGCCGGGAATTGAACTCAGGACCTTTGGAAGAGCAGGCAATGCTCTTAACCACTGAGCCATCTCTCCAGCCCTGTTTATCAAATTATTAACAAGAACTTTCAGGAAGAGGTGAGTCAGCCCAAAAAAAGAGTATTGAAGGAATGTAAACTTAGATTAAGAACAATTTTTAGGTCCTTGCAGGGCGTGAGAGCCTGCTTGCTTTTCCTGGTCTGGGCCAGTTATTGACTAAGTTGTGCCTTCGCTTGATGTTTTGAAGCCCCATCGTCAGATATAGAGGTGTTTGGAAATGGGCCTTTAAGTAATTATGGTTAAATGATGTAGAGAGGGTAAAAGCTGAGCTGAGAAGGGACCAGAGTATTTATAAGACAACACCAGATGTTTCTCTCTCTCTCTCTCTCTCTCTCTCTCTCTCTCTCTCTCTCTCTCTCTCTCTCTCTCTCACACACACACACACACACACACACACACACCTGTGAGGACACATCATGGAGGTCCTGTCTGAAAGCTGAGGGCACAAGCCTCACCATGAACCAGGCTCTATGACACCATGATCTTCAGCAGTTTCAAGAGCTAAAAGAAAGCAATTTTCCACTGTTTATGTTATACCATCCAGTCTGCTGTAGCTTCTCACAGGGGAAGTGGGGCAGCCTTAGAAACTGTGTGGTTTTGTGACTGAATGTTTGGGGAAAGAAAAGGTTTACTGTTAAATAAAAGAGCCTATATTAGTTCGCTTCTGTCTCTGTGGTAAAGCACCTGAGGGTGATCAATCTAAAAATGGTTTCAGTGTGGGGAATACTAGGGGTTAGCTGTTGGTCTTGCTATTTTGAACTTTTAGTGGTAAAGCCCATCACAGTGGAACATAGGGGTCAGTAAGTTTTTGCATCTTATGGCTCTGCAGGATGCAGAGCTGTGGTCCAAAACTTTACTGTAAGAAAATACCCCAAGGGCTCAACTTCCTTCTACTAGACCCTGTTCCCTCCCTGAAGAGTTCTCTATCTTCCGACAGCTTTACAAGCTGGTGACCTTGAAAACATGGGCAACATCTAGGTGCACAGTCCAGGCTGGCAAAGGCCCCTAATTAATGCTAACAGAGGAGAGGGTTTTTAAAGTTGGCTGTAAAAATTTCTCTTTTTAGTGAGGGTAGCTTTGAGACCAAGGAAGACTCAAGTGAGTGCAGTGAGCAGCAGGTAGGTAGTGGGTGTGGGCGGTTGGTGAATGATGGGCAGGTTGGGAAGCCTCATGGCTTCCTGTCTTGGTGTCATAGTTCAGCTGAGCTGAGCAGGTCTCATTGGCAGGAGCAAACTGAACATAATTACAATCAGCAGGATGGCCAATGGTAGAAGATGGCTTGCTTATCACTGTTGGGGATAAGAAACCTAATCCAAAAGATAGGAGAGCACGAGCAACTGAAGATTTTCTCTCTTGCTGAATACCTGTGAGACACCTCCTAGAAACTCCTCCAGTCTCTAGAGCAGAAGAAACTTAGAAAGGACCTAAGAGCCCCGTGAAAATAATGTTTGTTTCATTAAGTTAGTGAAGCAAGCTGAGGGTATGCAGGGAGCAGGACATAAACATTCGTGGTATGGAGATTGGGTTGTGCAGAAACTCACCTCTCACAGCAATGCCAGGCAGAGGTGTTCTCAAAGTTCTACCTCATTTTCTGTATAGCATCTCTGTAAGCACACAGTATTGCTTTAGTTTTCAAATAAAGAAAATGATCCTGGAGGAGGTTGTGGGATTTCCCCAGAATCATATAGCTAGTACCCTTGGAAATCAGAACATATTTACTCCGAAGTATACATTTAACTCACTGATATGTAACCTGGTAACAATCCTGGGCCCTTTTCCTGTTGTATATTGAAGAGAACATAAATAACTGTTATTGGCATTATAAAAATAATATAATTCTGATTCATTGTGTCTCCTAAATTGTAGGAAGTTTGTGTCTTGGTAATACCATTGGCCAAGTTTATAAACATATTACTATTCCTTATCTATTGGATGATTGAGAGTCTATTGTGTACCAGACATTTAAGGCACTGTGACAAAATATTATAGACATGAGTCTCCCTCACATATTTGAGAAATATTAGGAAAGTCATTACATCAATAAAGTGTAAAATTATACATGGTGATAAATGTAATGATTGTTCTGTCTCTTTAAGAGACAAGCCACACCAACTCCCTTCCTGCCTGCAGTCTGAGACCCCCACTTTGTCTCTTTCTATCCCCTCTCTCCCTCTTTCTCACCCTCTCCCCCTCTTCTCTCATTTTTCCTTCCCTTCTATAACCCATCTAATAAATGTCTAACTTTACTCTGTATGATGTGTCTCCCTCGCCCATAGCCCGCTGTCACATGGAGACTTGTGTGTGGTCTGCTCAGGACTGGCTGCTTTCAGGACCCTGGAGCTTGTAGCAAACCCTTGCATGGTGTGCCTATCTGTCTGCCCCTTGCCTACCCACCACTGGGGATGCCCAAGGGACCAGCCACCTTTGGAGACCTGCTGCGTGGTATGCCAGGCCCTGCCCAGGACTGGCTGCTCTCGGGACCCGCTGTCCCCTGCCTGCCGGGCAGCTGCAAATCCATTATAATAATTGTTCCAAAGAAAGGTTGGAGGACATGAAAAGGTGACATTCATGATATTTAGCTGCATATGAAGATGAGTATTGACCAAAACCACAACTGTTTATCTGGGATCACTTCTGGGAATGGTGCCTTAAAACAGGCAAATCGAAGAACGGACAAGAAAGCTCAAGAAGGAATCAGGTCAGGTCTCTGTTAGAACCATCATGAAAGTTGGTATCTTAGTCTACTTTTTTTTTTTTTACTACAATATAATACCTGAACTTGTGTAATGTAGAAAGAAGAAAAGTTGGGCTGGAGACATAGCTCAATCAGTAATGTGCTTGCCATGTAACCATGAGGACACAAATTTGACTCCCAGATCCTATGCCAACAAATGCTATGTGTAGGGTATGTTCTGTCCAGTCCTGGAGAGGCAGGGGCAAGAGCAGGAGCGCAGAAGGGCAGAGAGGTAGAGTAGAGACAGATAGGTGAGTGCTTGGACCTGGCTGTCTAACTAGTCCAGCTAATTCTCTGAATTTTAGGAAGGCCAACAAAAGACTCTGTCTCAGAAAACAAGGTGAGTGACTCTTGAGATTGACCTCCAATCTTAACAAAGACACCCATACACTGCATGCATATATACATTTATATAGACACCACCAAAATAGCTTCCCTTAGTTCACAGTTTTTAAGACTAGAAATTCATAATTGACTCGTCCTAACAGTTGGCTCACTGGAGAAGACAAATTAATTATGGTATTTGACAGTAATGCACACAATATGGAGTGAGTCCAGGGCAATTGGGAAAGAGAAAGCAACTCAGAGGTCCAGACTGTTCCTCGGTTACAACTCATCCTGTTGGGAATTAAACAAGGTCTCACAATAATTCTTTTAATACGTTTTAATGGAAAATTAGGAGGCCTAACCACCTCCTAATAGTTTCCACCTCTTAAATTGCCCGATATAAGCACTAAGAACCAAACTCAAGCTATCTGTAAGAGCAATACATGCTTTCAATTTCTGAGCTGTTTCTTTTTTTTTCTTTTCTTTCTTTTATTATTATTATTATTATTATTATTATTATTATTATTTTGGTTTATTGAGGCAGGGACTGAGCTCTTTCTTTAGCCCCAGGAACCATCATTGTAAGTGGTTAAAATTTTCTAAGTCAGTGGTTCTTCACTTTTCTAATGCTGTAACTCTTTAATACAATTTCCCATCTTATGGTGACCTGAACTATAAAATTTTTGTTGTACTTCATACATTGTAATTTGTTACTGTTAAAAATTGTAATGTAGTGCTGGGCGGTGGTGGCACACGCCTTTAATCCCAGCACTTGGGAGGCAGAGGCAGGCAGATCTCTGTGAGTTTGAGGCCAGTCTGGTCTATAAGAGCTAGTTCCAGGACAGGCTCCAAAGCTACAGAAAAACCCTGTCTAAAAAAATTATAATGTAGATAGCTGTGTTTTCAGATGGTCTTAGGTGACTACTGTGAAAGTATCATTTGACCCCAAAGGAGTCCCGACCCGCATGTTGAGAACCGCTGTTCTAGATAGCGGAACTGATACAGGACAAGCCTGGAAGACTGCCTTATTCTTTTTAAAATCCTGTTTCTTAAATGCAGAATATTTTGTTTCAGTATTGGAGACAACTTGCTGTTATCCTAAGGAAATAAACTATTTTTTCTCTGAGTGCAACGTGTATGCATTTCATTTATTAAACATTGAGTGTCATAGTTTAGAAAATATTTTTAGGAATGGTTAGAAAATGACCCCTGCAATAGATACATAAGAACATGTCTAAATAAACCCAGGGTAATTTTCAAGCATTTTATTGAACAAGAAACATTTTTATTGTCTCCAATAAAAGGTTATATAGAAAAATAAAGTCTAATGTTCAAAGGAAAGAAAATCTGCTTTATCTGTCACCATACTTTTTTTGAAAGAGGTAGAAAATTGTGGCTACTTTGAAATAGTGGCGCAGAAGTGAGCATAAATGACTGTATGGTATGTCCAATGTTCTAGAAGATTTTATAAGGATAGCTGCAAAAGTTCAAGCTGTAAGAAAGATGTCAGGGAGAGATGATGGGGAGTAAGTAGGTGAGGAAGATGACAATGACTTCTATATATCTTGCTGAGAGGTTTAGACTTAAGAAGATCCTGACATGTAACCATGACTACAAGGCAGAGGTATGGCATAACTGGACTGTGTCATAAAAAGATGTTCTTGCAGCTTGGGAGAGTGTGGTTTGATGTAGATATAAATAATTTGCATTGGTATGGATTTTAAGATCAATTTTGTTATATGTATATGTATTTTTGATCTTGATTAAGGTATTGGTTTGTGTAGTTCATTTTAAAATGTAATGTATAATTAGGAAATATAGGTTGTTGATGGATAATCATAAATAATAGTCAAGTTTGTAGTCATGTTACTTAGATTTTCTAGATATATAGATATATATTTCAGATAGGCATTCTTCATATCTCTCAAAGGCTGCAGAATATGGCATTTAAAATATTTTAATAACTTAGGACTTTTTATGACAATGAGACATGTCTGCTCCTGGCGGCACCAATCTACTTCGAGAGGAAGATGGGCATCGAAGAGGATCCTTATGGAGTTTGATAGCCATTTGGGCAAGAAACTGCTCTTGCCTGGACTGTTGCATAAAATGGACACAGAGAACCCGCAGAGAGAGGACTGCTGAACTTGCCTAAAGGTGAGATGTTCTTTCGGGGTTCCTGATTCATGAGAGTCTGCGAGACATTCTGCAGGACACAGCAGAAAGTGAATGAACTGTCTTTGGAATTTCCTACTTCATGGAAATGTTTGCTGGATACTATGGGCCTGAAGGCCAAAGATGGATGCCCCAACGGTACAGAGGAACTTTGGGTGACTTTAGATCGATATGTAAGAGCTAGCCAATAAGAGGCTATAGATAACGGGCCAGGCGGTGTTTAAAAGAATACAGTTTCCGTGTAATGATTTCGGGTAAAGCTAGCCGTGCGGGTGGCCAGATGGCGGAACGTAGCCAGCCGCCCATATCACAACAGTGGTTTATAGAACAGCCTAGCAGGGAGACCAGCAAACAGAAAGAACCACAAGAGCATAAACAGAACATGGGCCAGAAGGAACACACAGGAACTCAAAATTTGATGCCAAAATAATAGATATAGGAGAGGAAGAGTTAGCATGACTCCAAGCCCCCACCACCCTCCCATTGACCCAAGGACTCTGGTCATTTATAGTAAATATGATCCCTGAGGCTCTTTGCTTCCTTCCTAGGATGCGGCATCCTCTTGTGAGGACCTTGGAGCATTAGCTTATGATGCTTCACCTATTGCTCTGGCAGCATGCAGCTCTGCTTATCTCCTAGTTGAATATCACAGCTATTTTGATTTAAAAGACTACTGATGTACTGCTCTGAGACCTGGAGGCTAATGCCATTTTCAAGATGCTCCAGTGAGATGTTTTTATTTGATAAATTTTATAACACAATAGAAAGGCAGAAACAAAATCTTCATACTTAAAAACCAACTTCTTGAGCATGTTTACTGCACAAAGAAATGGATTTGAGGGTGACAGTTCCAACTATTTTTTGGTCCTCATCATTACCCTCCTAAAAGGGATTTTAGATGAGAGCGGTCTTTCCATGTAGTGCAGTTTGTCCTTAAACTCTTGTCCCAGCCTCCTGAGTGCAGGAATAACACACACACATGTATACACACACTTACATATGTACACACAATTGTGTATGTGCACATGTACATTCATATATATATATACACATATGTATATATTCCTTAATATATAACTACAATTTGCTCAGTTTGTATGTTGCACATTTGCTTGTATGTATGATTTTAGGGATGGTCATTTGCTATTAGATAACCAATAAGGAGGCTTTCCTCAGGAGAAGACTACTTCTTCCATCATACCCATGCTAATAGCCCATGGTCTAAGGTTGCCGTCCCATGAGATTAGTATGTTGTCCTTGCTGCCTAGATCGTTTGGTTTTTGGCCTGCTATCTAATATTGCTGTTTTAAAATTTCTTAAAGCCATCTCTGTAATTATTTCCACAGAATATTTTTACGTTTATTGTCTTTACTAATACCTGTCAGAAGTCTGTTTAGAGCAAAATCTGTTCCTTATATATAAGTTATTAATGTGCTTCTTGGGGGTACTTAGAAAGTATTCCACTGTTCTTAAATATATATTTTTTCTCTTATTTTGTGAGTTTACACAGAGAAGAAATGTTGAATTAGCAATGCCTAGAGTTTTTATACAGAACATAATTAGGATGTTAAGATAATTATGATACATACCTTCTCTGCAAACAATTAAAATTCCATTTCTGGACTTTATTCTCTAAAGAGCATGTCCCGATTGGTTATGGAAAGTATGGGTTAGATGCTTCTTTTGCTCATGACTGCTCCTCCTGTTTATTGGTTAATGTTTGTAAAGTGCTTTTGAGATACAAGGTAACAATCTGTGGGAGGATGAAGGTGGCTTCCATAAGCTCCCCTATGGGTGAATACTCTGGCTTTGACTGGGGATTGCTTGTGACTCAGGGATAATGAAAATCCTAAGACTCCAAAAACTTTTAATTAATTAATTAATTAATTATTATTTTTTTAAAAAAACAATATTTTCTCATTTTACATGTCAACCCCCTCCCCTTCTCCTGCTCCCTCCACCTTCCCCTCCATCCATGCCCCATCCATTCCTCAGAGGATGATAAGGCTTCCCATGGGGAGTCAACAAAGTCTAGCACATTGCTTCGAGGCAGGACCAAGGCCCTCCACACTATATATAGGCTGAGCAAGCAATTCCTCTGAAAGGAATGGGTTTCAAAAAGCCAATTCAAGCAGTAGTGATAAATTCTGGTCCCACTGCCAGTGTCCCTACAGTCTGCCCCACCCATGCTACTGTCACCCACATTCAGAGGACTTAGTTTGGTCCTATGCTGGTTCCCCCACTGTCAGACCTGGGTCGTTGAGCTCCCATTAGCTCAGGTAATCTATTTCAGCGGTTATCCCCATCATGGTCTTGACGCCTTTGTTTATATTATTTCTCCTCTCTCTGTTCAACAGAGTTTTGGAAGCCCAGTCCAGTGCTTCAGTGTGGATTTTTGCATCTACTTCCATCAGTTGTTGGACGAAGGTTCTATGATGACAATTAAGGTAGTCATCAATCTGTTTACAGGCCAGTTCAGGCACCCTCTCTACTATTGATTAGGGTCTTAGTTAGGGTCATTCTGGTGGATTCCTGGGGATTTCTCTAGTGGCATGTTTCTTGCTAGCCCCATTGTGGCTCCCTCAATCAAGATATCTTGTTCCTTGCTCTCCCTTTCTTTCCCCATCTAGATCATGCTGTTCCCTCAAGTTCTCCTTCCCTCTCCCCTTCTCCTCTCTACTTTCCCTTCTATCATCCCTTCTTCCCCAACCCCTACACTACCAATTCTTTTTTTCAGGAGATCTTGAGATAGGTTGTTTCCTAATTTTCTGAGAAAATTGCCATACTGACTTCCAAAGCAACTGTACAAGTTTGCACTCCCACCAGCAATGGAGGAGTGTTCCCTTTACCCTACAACCTCTCCAACACAAGTTGTCATCATTTGCCATTCTTACAGGTGTAAGATGGAATCTCAGCGTTGTTTTAATTTGCATTTCTGATGGCTAAGGATGTTGAGCATTTACTTAAGTATCTTTCAGCCATTTTAGAATTGTCTGTTAGAGTTCTCTGTGTCGGCTTGTACCTATTTTTATTGGATTATTTGTTCTTTAGATGACCAGTTTCTTGAGTTTTTTTTTTTTTTTTTTTTTGTATATTTTAGAGATCAGTCCTTTGTCTGATGTGTGGTTGGTGAAGATCTTTTGCCATTCTGTAGGCTGCCATTTTGTCTTTTTTTTTTTTTTTTTTTTTTTTTTTTNTGTGTCCTTTGCTTTACAGAAGCTTTTAAGTTTCAGGAGGTCTCATTTATTAATTTTTGCTCTTAGTGTTTTGTGATACTGGGCTTATATTTAAGAAGTGGTCTCCTGTGCCAATGCATTCAAATGCACTTCCTTTTCTTTTCTATGAGATTCAGTGTGGTTGATTTTAGGTTGAGGTCGTTGATCCATTTGGACTTGAGTTTTGTGTATGGCAATATATATGGATCTATTTTCATTCTTCTACATGCTGATATCCAGTTATGCCAGCATCATTTGTTCAATATACTTTTCCCCCCATTTTATATGTTTTGCTTCTTTGTCAAAAATCAGGTGTTTGTTGGTGTGTGAATTGATATCTGGATCTTTGATTCAATTCCATTGGTCTACCTATCTGTTTTTATTCCAATACCAGGCTGTTTTCATTACTAGAGTTCTATAATAGGGCTTGGTGTCAGGGATTGTGATGCCTCTAGAAGTTCCTTTATTGTACAGGATTGTTTTTGCCTATCCTGTTTTTTTTTTTTTTTCATATGATGTTGAGTATCGTTCTTTCAAGGTCTGTGAAGAATTTTGCTGAGACTTTGAAGGGCATTGCATCAAATCTGTAGATTGTTTTTGCTATTTTTACTATGTTAATTCTACCTACCCAAGAGCATGGGAGATCTTTCCATTTTTTGGAGTCTTCTTCATTTTCTTTTTTCAGAGATTTGAAGTTTTTGTCTTATAGTTCTTTCACTCTTTTGGTTAGAGTTACTCCAAGCTATTTTATTTTATTCACGGCTATTGTGAAGGGTGATGTTGGTTTTCTTTTTTTGATTTCTTTCTTATTCCATTTATCATCTGTATAAAGGAGGGCTACTACTGATTCTTTTGAGTTAATCTTGTGTTCTGCTAATTTTTTTGAACGTGTCTATGAGTTTTAGATGTTCCTTGGAAAAATTTTTGGGGTCACTTATTTAAACTATCATATCATCAGCAAATAGAGTTTGACTTCTAGATTTGCCTAGATTATCCCGGGAAGAAGAAGATTTTCCATTTGTTCCTTTGTAATCAGCTGATAATCATTTCTTATAGTAAAATGAAGAAGAACATCATTGATATTAATAGTTTAAGTATTAAATGTCCTCACAGACATTTTACTGCTAGAGATCAATGTTTGCACAATTGATCTCTAGCTGGTGGTCACTGTTTTTAGAGGTAATGGAAACTTTAGGGGTATAGATCCTACCTGGCAGAAATAGGTATCCAGGTCAAAGTCTTTGAAGGTTGGATTTGCTTTTCTGCTTCAAGTTCACTATCTCTGCTTTCTTGTCAGTTGCGGTGTAAGAATCCACAGCCACATATTCCCATTACATTTTTTACATTAATTTTCATTTTCAAGAGAACTTAGAAAAAGTCACATTTTTTAAAATATGGTCTAGGTGCATAGATTAAAACAACCACTTAACGGGTAATTATATACCACCATTCTAACAACACCGGGTAATACTTTTGTTATTTCATTAAATAATGAAAAGCAGATGTTACTTTTCTCATTGCTCTGACAAAATACCTGCCAAGAAGCAATGTAAGAATGAAAGTATTTATTTTGGCTTACAATTTGAATAGAAACACTTCCTCATGGCAAGGATCAAGGCTAGCTAGACACATTGTATCTGTCATCAGGAAAAAAAAAAACTGTGAAAAAAATTTCAATTGTAAGTGTGTCCTTTCAATTTGCTTTGTCTTCCTTCTCAGTACTTGTTTAGTAGATAAAATGGTTAGAGCTCCTCTTACAGTTTTGGGATTCTGTGGTACTTTTGAAAGTGCAAATACATCTTAGCAACACAACACTGGAGCAAGAAGGTAGAATGAACTCAGCTCTAATTCCTTTATAGAGATCAATCTTAGTTCACTACTCATTACAGGACTTTATTTTAGGCAAGAAAGCGAACTGGTTGACCAAGTCTTCTGTGTTTAAGAGAGTATTGTGATGTTTTCCACATTATAGAGCCAAATTTAATCACAAACATATTGTGATGTTTCCAGTAACATTGTGAATAGAAGAAAATTATAGTGGCATAATATTTTCTTTAAATTAGAGCTGATGCTTCTGTTGGTTACTGTTAAATTTGCTGTTTTTCTGTGTCTTGAAAATATTCATCTCTCAGCATGAGTTTTTTTTGTCCTAGTGCTGAAAGAGTATGTTTTCCCTTTGTGAATTTCATATGGTGTATTAAAATTTTTATTAGTTCTATGAGTGTTTAGTACAATGTGTTTTGATTATATTTGTTTCCAAACTTTGTACCTAAAACAACAACGCTTCAAGACCAGTTTGTGCTTCTCAAGCATTTGTGAATATGTTTTCTTCCATTGGAACATGGTTGACTTACTGGGTTCTATACTCTTAAAAAAAATAAACTGTCTCCCTTTCCCAGCTGAAACAATTACCAATAGCTCCAAGACCAGGTGTGGAATTGTGTTCCCCACTCTCCTCTCCATACTGGAATTTGGTCTGGTTTGGGTTTGCATGTTGTTGCAACCACTGTGAATTTATGTCTTTGGTGTCCAGAAGGCATTGTTTTCTTATAGTTATCTACCACCTCTGTCTTCTACATTATTTCTGTCCCTTCTTCTGCAATGTTTACCAAACCTTGAGAAGAGGTACGGTATATATGTACAGTGTTTAGGGCTGAACATTCTTCTGTTTTTTTTTTTTTTTTTTTTTTTTTTTTTTTATTCTATATGCCTTAGCCAATGGGTCTCTATTTTAGTCACCATCTACTGCAAACAGAAGGTTCCCAGATGAGGGTTGAGATTCAACTGATCTTTAGGTGTAATGGTGATGATTAGAGTGATTTAATACTATGTGCATTCAGCAGCATAGTAGTAGTGGATTACCCTCTAGAGCCTCTGACCTGTCTAACCACAGGGTCTTGGCTTTGTAACAGTGTCAGGCATGGGGTTCATCTTGTGGAGCAAGACTTAAATCTACCCTGAAAGTAGTCAATATCTTCCATAATGCTCATGCTACTATTGCATCAGTGG
Organism: Alexandromys fortis; assembly: GCF_014885135.2. Taxonomy (NCBI): domain Eukaryota; kingdom Metazoa; phylum Chordata; class Mammalia; order Rodentia; family Cricetidae; genus Alexandromys; species Alexandromys fortis. The sequence continues at coordinate 389,055 of NW_026068151.1, forward strand.
GTTTGTTTTGCCAACTTAGACATTATAGCAAATGGCAATATTCATAGGTGGGTATGACTGATGGTTCTTTTCTATTCCAGTACCGTTACAGCGCCTTCCAGCCTGAAAACGATCCAGCAGGGATGAAACTCTCAGGTCAGGACCAGCTTGATTTCAGCATGTTTTATGACTTAGGTATGTGTGTCTTCAGCAACAGTGTCTTGCCATTAAGTTCTAGAGGGTAACCAAGCAAGTATATACATATTTTTGATGTGAGTATAAGGTCAATTTTATTAAATGCTTTTTGGAGCATTTTAAATATTAGTTTTTTACTTTTTATAAGTTAATATGCATTGTATCAACACTGTAGAATATTGTAATATGAATCTCCTCTTCTTTTCTTTGGATTAAGCTCAAGGTAAGTAAGAAAATCAATGAAGCAGGACTTTTATCATACTCAATACTTTCAAAGATTTCCACATGGCAAGTATATTTGGTATGTGGTTAAAATACCAGGATTATAATATTTTTTAACTATTGGTATGTTTTATATTTTATACTTATGAGTAAAAAAGGAAACAAATATAAAATATGCATACTATATATTGCTGAGTTTGATTTACAAATATTTCATTTAAGGGATTTGTTTCATTTTTACATTTACATTGAAAGGTGGGTTTGGCCTACTTGTGTGCGAAGTCCTTCTGTATATGTGTTGCTTTTATTGGTTAATGAATAAAGCTGCTTTCAGCCAACGGCTTAACAGAGTAAAGCCAGGGGTAAATCCAAACAGAGATGTAGAAAGAGAGTAGACAGAGTCAGGGAGAAGCCATGTAGCTACCACAAGAGAGAGACGACTCTGTGGGAGCCTCCCAAAACTTTGCCGGTATGCCATTCCTCGTGGTATATAGAGATTAATGGAGATGGGTTAGTTTCAGATATAAGAACTAGCTAGAAATATGCTCAAGCTATTGGCCAAAGAGTATTGCAAATAATATAGTTTCTGTGTGATTATTTTGGGTCCGAGCAGTTGGGAGTGAACAGCCTCCAACTAAAGCCTATCTTTATGTATTTTCCTGATTGGCTCATTCTTCTTTTAATTTTTTTTAATTTCTTTTTTGCTGAACTCTGTTTTCTCATCTCATAGAATGACTTAAGAGTCATTTCCCCCTTTTTTGTTATTATTTTCCTCCACATAAATGTTTTATTCACACAGTCCCATTTGTAAAATTACCTTGGCTCATGTTTTCCTTAGAGATGAAAGTCAACTTCATATGAATTCAAATTAAGGGGTCATTATTTTCTTATTTTCTATTTTTGTTTGTGTATTTTTGCTACTTTCATATTTTAGGAGATTAAAAATAATTTGATGTTTATTAACATAAAGCTTTTCCTGAAACTTTTAATGACTTTTAATTTTTATTTTCACTGATAGTAGTGTTTGTTTATTGTGCTTTTATCATTTTATATTGAATGGTATGCCAAATATTTGTCTCTTTTTCTTAGTCTTTTCAAATAACTTGAAAAATATTTTATTCCTTCTTAAATGTTTTTTATTTGCTATCATGTTTCTGGGTGTTCTCATTAGCTATTTATGTTAATGTCTCAGCCAGGGTATCTTTCCTTTAATATTTTTAAGCTTTGTTGTTCTGTTGTTGTTCTTAATTCATTTACCCCATTTAATTTAGGCATTTAGCCAACACATCTTATCCTAAAAATTGTGTTGTCAGTACACCACTTAGATACGGTGTTTTATTATGCCTAATTCAAAGTATATTCCAATTTATATTGTAAACATTTTATTCTTTTAAATCTATATAGAATTCTTGGCTACCTTTATTTATTAGTCCAGTTTGATGTTATCATTTCATTAATTTTGAGGTGATAATTTTATAACATTTTAAATACCCTTAAGATTATTGTGTTGTGGGTGGGAGAGATGCTTTAGCAGTTATGAGCACTGGCTGCTCTTCCAGAGAACTGGTGTTTACTTCCCAGCATCCCTAGGGCATCTCACAACAATCTGTATCTCTAGTTCCAAAGGAAGCTTTGCTTTCTTCTGGCTTCTGTGGACACCAAGCAAGCACATGGTACACACACATCCATGCTAGCAAGACACCCATACACACATAATTAAATCTTTTTAGAAGTGTTCCTGTGTTATATAAAGTTTTTGCCAGTGCTGTTGTTTTGTTGGTAAGCTTTGTCCTAATTCCTTGCTTTAGTCTCTTCTTTTCTCATGGTACCTCTATGTTGTTCACTTGACTGTACAAGTTTAATGTACCCAGGATTAGGAAACTGTTTCTTCTGGTGAGTATCAGTTCTTCTGTTAAAGCTCCAAGGTGTTCTCATTAGCTATTTATGTTAATGTCTCAGCCAGGGTATCTTTACCTATATGGCTGAATGTGTCCCAATATTTACATAAGTTGTAGATAGTTTTGCCCTGGACAGAAATAATTTATCTTATGTTCCTGGAAGAAGGTTGATAAGAGAGTTTCTAGACTCCTGTTTGAGTGGTTTAATATATACCAGGGCTGTGTGGGTAGGGTGTCTTTTTCTAGCTTCCTACTTACCCAAGTACATGTGTTTTATAATCTTAATTTTCATAGGCCTTCAGGAGCCAAAGACAAAAGGGCATTATTCTGTCTTTTATTTCCTGTACTCCCCATCACAAACCTGAAATTGCTGCTCAGTGTTTTAAGTTTGTTTATATATAAAGTGTGCTTAGTTATACACTTAGTTATACAAAATATCTATGTAATTTAGGTGACATTGTGCTGCATCCTCAGGAATCATGCAGTGAGATTTCAGCTGATTAGGTGGAAGGCTGACCCATCTGAATGAATGAGTTCTGATGAGGCCAACACAGTTCGCAAGGCTCTGGGCCCACCTTTTGCATATAGACTGATTTTCACAGTGGATCTCTGGTAAAGCCATAAGCACTCCCCCTTGGTGCAAGATTCAGCAGAATACAGATAAGTGGGCACAACTCTTTCCCATTTGCTGGTATATTGGGTCATTCCCCCCCCCCCACACTCTGTGGGCCCTCCAGTGGGAAATTTAGTCACACAGTCAATAACCTCGGTTCCCACAGTCTAAACTCCGCTTCCCTGAGATACATTAGAAGCCACCTCCCTACGACTATCTTCTATTTGACAGGACATGCAATCAGGAAAGGGGTCTTATCATTTAGATCACATTTGGGACTTTCAAAGATAAAAAAAGGGATGTCCAAGCTCAGAGTATTGCCTTTGTTTTGCGTGTGTTTATAAACTGGAAACTACAGAATAGGAAAACAGTGGGAGAAAAATAAAGAAACTGATGCATAAAAGTAAGTAGTGGAGAGTTCATTGCACCCTCAGATTTAAGTCCTGTGCTTCCGGTGAGCCTTCTTCTGGACCCTGAAGGAAACATTGTGAGGTCCTTGATAAGATTGTGAATTTGAAGTCTCTACTACTGGGTATGGGGGACACTACAGGAGAAGGAAGATAGTGAAGGAGGAGAGAAAGGATGCTGTAGGAAATATAGGTGACTCAGACAAGACCAAGGTCAGTGGTGTCCTTGACCCCTCTGGCTGCTACAATCTTCCCTCCCTCTCATCGGCAGCTCTCCCCAAGCTCAGCCTGTTCAGCTGTGGGTCTCTGCATATGTTTCTATCACTTATTGGACTGAAGGCTCTCCTTTGACAATCGGGTAGTCAGCAATCTGATAACATGAGATGGCCAGTTCAGAAACAATTAAACTGGTTCAGAGGAACTCACGGAGTCTGAACCAACAACCAGGGAGCCTGCATAGGACCGACCTACATGTTACAGTTGTGTAGCTTGGTCTATCTGTGAGACTCCTAACAAAGGAAACAGGATGCTTCCTAATGCTTTGGTTGGTTGTTGGGAACTTATTCCTCATACTGGACTGCCCTGCCCAGCCTATATTCAAGAGGAGGAACTTAGTCTTACCAAAGCTCAATGTGCCATGCTTTGTTGATACCCATGGGAGGCCTGCCCCTTTCTGAACAGAAACAGAGGATAAACAGATTGAGGGGCTATATGGATGGGAGGTGAGGAGAGAAAATAAGAGGACAGGAGGAAGAGAAACTGTGGATGAAGTATAAAATACATAATATATTAATTTAAAAACAGAACAAAGTCAGATTTCTGGAGTAATTTTTCACATCTCCCTTCTCCACCTCTTTGACTTGTTTCTTTCCAGGACTGGCATACTAGAAATGAGCATGGCCCAGTGGTGTGTAGAACTTGAAGTTTCATTGAATTAGCTGTGGAGGCTTTCACGTCCTGTACTATGCAGATCACTGCGTTCCCTGTTGGTACAGCTTCTAGCAGCAAAGGCCGTCATGGTACTGTTGCTTCGCAGGAACGTAGACCAAATAGGCATGACCTTTTATAACTTCGAAAGTACATTAGAAAATATTCAAAATCTAGTAGGCCTCTCCAGAGACAACACTCAATAATGTAACCTATACTTTCTGGAGTCTATAGTATTCCACTAGGAAGGGAGTAGTGGTTGGTCCTCAGCTTCGCTCAGCCTTGTAAAGGATGTAATTGCACACATCCATGCCTCATCAGAAGTTTGTTATAAAATGATATGAACAGGGTTGAGGAGCTGCTCCAAGGGTTAAATGCTTGATATTTGAGTGTGGGAACAGGAGTTCAGATTCTCAGAAGTTTGTGTAAAAGCTGGGCAGGTATCATGGCACCTTGTAATCCCAGCATTCCAGAGGAAAATACAGGGGATACCAGGTGCAAGCTGGCTCGGAACACTAGCTAGGTTCATCAATATCTAGGCTCTGCCAATGACTCTGCCTCAGTAAATAATGTGGAGAACGATTGAGGAAGGCACCTCACCTTGACATTAGGATTCTATGTGTACATATGTGCACACACATGCAGGTATTCCTCCCCATGTGATAGTACACATATGCTAACAAATACATACATGTATTCACACACCTTCCCTGCACAAGAAGGTTAGAGAGCAACGCAGGATGATAACTGACACTTTTGGTTTCCACATATTCCTGCTTTGTATGTACATGCACACATGTGTACACATGTATACACATACACAGGTGGGAACAGACGCACAGATGTAATTGGGGCAATGAGCCATGCAGTAAGAAATGTGTTTATTCAATATGAAGGAACAAAGAGACAGGGCCTCTCTGGAGACAGCATGTGTGCTTTGCAGGAGCACATGCCTGGGGCAACCTGTGGACAAAGTGGAAGGGTAAAGGAATGGAATAGAAAAGCTACGCTCTTTCTTCAAGACCTGTTCGGGCCCCTACTTGGCAGTCTACTGGTATTGGAATCTGATGTATGTACAAGGACCTGGCAAGGCTGGGTCCAATCAGTGCAAAACCCTGCACAGATTTCATTTGTCCCCTTCAAATGAGAAGAAAATGAATATTTTCATCAACACAGTAGACATCTAGATTTTTATTCAGTCTCATTTCTGTTAAAGTCCACCTACGTATGATGTTCCTTTCCTGTTTGACTTACCAAAATGTGAGCTGACCTGGTTGTAACTGAGTTGACTCTATTGTGATAAATTGGGAAAAACAAGAGGGCTTGAAATTCCATTGGTCAAAAGTTACTCAGTAATATTATTTTACTTGTTAGATTATAAATATAATACTATCAGCCTTATCCCCTAATGAGACAGGCAGCTTAGGTGTTGCTATGACAATTCACATCATATGCTAGCTAAGCTACTTGTGATTCCCTGAAAGAGATAGCAGTAAGACGTGCAAATTAATGTGCTTATCATTTTACTCAAAAATTATAATTTTGTTCCTTGCTTTTAAAAACCTATCACTGCAAAGTTATGAAAAGGAGAATGCTGAGGGAGCTTTTGCTGAAACAGTGAAGTTTATTGAAGTACTTTCTAGACTGCCATGATTCAAGCAGAAAAATCCTGGAGAACAGACCCAAAGTCTCCTAATGTTGTGATGATGCACATGCTAGACTCCCAAATCCACAAGATAATATTTGTTTTTCAGGTCTTACTTTTAATTAAAAGCAGCATGCATAGGGCTTCTTACTGGCACTCTAGTCAGTTTTATTTAAGCTTCATTTTTTTTTTTAATTTGTCAGACAATCATCTACTTATTTAGGTAATTTTACTCCTATTTTTTTTTTCGTGTTGTCACTACTGAAATACAGTGGGAACTAATACCTGGTGGGTTTCAACAGTGCCTTGCTGGTTTCTCTTTGGGAATGTTCTGGTCTGAATAACTCCTTCCTACCAGAGGGATCACTGGCATTTGGCGCTAACGGACTGCACATGAATGTGCCAGTCTGATCCTGGGTAGTGCTTTTATAGATGCAAATAAAGGATGGTTTGCTCCATGCTGCCCACTGCAACTCTGTCCTTTTAGAAGGCAAAATTGCAGAAATGTATGGGGTGTCTTATGAGTGCTATCTGATGCTTCTCATTTTTTTTTGCTTTTAAAACTTAGAAACCTTGATATTTGGAATAAATAAAAATTCTGAAAATATATATATATTTTTTCCATTTCTGGAAATCTTGTAGGTTCAAATCCATTTACTACAACAGACAGAAGAAATTCATAGTTTGCTAAATTTGCTAGAGTATCATAGAAGATTCACGTAGTAAATGGAATTTGAAGAATTAAAATATAATTCTGATTTTAAAAAAGCCTGAAAAGTATATCTTGTGGTAGTGCTGACTCTAAAACACCCTTGTTGTCTTGGAAGTTATTTCATTACACAGGCCTTTAGATTTTGGCTGTATGTATATGGAGGTAGTAAAACAGCAGTCAGAATTCTAGGAGGAGACACGAGAGCTAACAAACATAGGAGACAAGATATCTAACAGTTTTATGTGGAAAAGAAAACATATTTAGCTGGTGACTTCAACACAGAGAGGAGCCACCCAATCTAACCTGCTTTCTTTCACCCCACTTATTAAAGTGGAGAAGACTTAGTAAGTCTTTTAACAAAGGATCATGTTCCTAGCAGTTCTTAGAAGATATGGTTATCGGCAGAGCAAAAATGATGAGTCTCCTCAGGGCGAAGAATGCAGAAAGAAGGCAAGGACATTCAGATGTCAAAACTGGGTGACTTTGAGCTATTCATAGACTAGGTTCACCTTTCCAGATACCTGAGCTTATTGTTCTCTGACTTCATGTGCTGTCAGAATGGAATGAGCCTTCTCTCAGGGCTGGGGCCAGAACATCAGCAAGGTACCCACCTGTGCAAGCGTTGGAAGGGCAACAGCTTGCCCAGGTGCAGCGGGCTTGGTGCCTGCTTTTGCGAATCCCAGGGCTCACATATGCAACAGTGAGAAGGCCCTTACAGTAATGGCTCCTGGGTTATTGCCAATCATTCTTCTGCAAGGCTGTCTGTCTGCAAATAAGCTCTACCTAATGGGCCTTTGATGGCCCATGTGGCAGAGATTTGGCTTGGCTTTTTCTTCCTACTCAGGCACAACTTTCATAGACTTGGAAAGTCAGAAGCCCTCACAGGTTATAAAATGCCAAAACTTGAGCTGTTCCATCACCAGCACATTACCCCCTGCCAGGGACCACGGGGCAACCAGACATGTGTCCCGAACCTTAAGGATGGTAGCTTGGCAGAGCCAGGGCAGGAAGGGAGTGGAGATATACTCCAGCAGACAATAGAGAGTTGAGGAATATTAAAATATCTTACCAATTACAAGAAACTCAGAACTGACACCATGAAGGTGAAAGGGGGAAGTGTTGACACGTGAGAGGGAAAAAGAATGGGAAGTTCAAGGTCATTCAGGGTGTTGTAAGGGAGCATCCATTGGGGAGTTCATTTTAAAAGCAATGCAGACGTGGAAGCATTTTAAGAAACTGTTGAAGTTTGCTTTATTTATTTATTTTTTAGAAAGACTGACATGAAATAAAGATGGGGATTAGAGAAAAAAGTTATTATTATACTCTGCAAGTGAGAAATGGGGATCAGACAGCGGTGAGGGACAGAAAAGCAGAACTCATTAAAGCAGATATGTGGATAGGAAGGTGGACAGAACTTGATGAGCAAGTACTTGATGAGTGGCCCGAGAGAACAGGAGCTCCCGGCACAATGCAAGGCTTCTGGTAGGGTGAGTGGGTACATTCTTTTAAAAAAGGGAGATCAGGAATAATTTTGAGTCCAGATAAGATGACGTGCTGAGTTTTGGAGCTGTCAATCCTGTAGGAATGGAAATATCCAGAGAGCTGTTGTCTAGAGTTTTAGATTTGGTAGTTATGGATGAACTCAGTTGAGGATGATACAGGGTGGGAACCTAGGGAATTGGATGGACAGACACCAGATGCCAATGTTTCAGAGGCATTTTAGTAAATTTCTCTAAACATTGTCCTATGTGATTTAGTCTTCTTTAAACTGTAGTACAGCCTGTCTGAAGGAACACTCAGATCAATTCTTTGAGTCTAAGTTTAAGTCTGTTTTTGGCTGGGTGACTGAAAAAGACAGTTTCTTTCACCTTCAACATCTGATTCTGACAGGGAAGAGACTATTTGTCTCAAAGTGAAACCTCTATAATTGCAGGGCTTCTCATGAGGCCGGAGACACTGGAGACAGTGAAACAGGGAAGAGTATACATTTTCCTTTCCTAATGTTATTTTCTAGCATAGATTTTGCAGAGTTCTTATGATTAATGATAGTCCATAGCAGGAGGAATGTCAGGAATAACCTCAAGCATGGATGGGGACAAGGCAGATACACAGAGACCCTTTAAATAAACTATGCAACTCCTTACAAATTATATTGCCTTTGTTATCCTCATCCTCTCATTTCTCCATTTTAACATATATTTTTAAAGGTCATCCTGACTGACAAAGTGAGTTTCAGGCCAACCAGGGATGCACAGTAAGACCTTGTCTCAAAAAAAAAAAAAATAATCTCTGTGAGTTCAAGGCCAGCCTAGTATACATAGTGAGTTCCAGAATAGTGAGAATTACTAAGTCCCTGACTCAGAAAAAGAAAAAAGAAGGAGGAGGAGGAAGGAGAAAGAAAGAAAGAAAGAAAGAAAGAAAGAAAGAAAGAAAGAAAGAAAGAGGTGTATATTTCATATTTCAGAGAAGTTTTATATTCACTAGAAAAAAACAATTATTATTAAGGACACAGTCTGTATATCTTCCTCTTCCAAAATCCAGCCCTTTCACTACTGATCTTATCAGAGTCGTGCATTTGATGCAGCTGGTGGATTTATATTTAGATTTCATTGTCATATATTGGGATTTATTTTAGTTATGTTTCCCTTGCTTTGATAAAACCCATAACCGAAAGCAACATGAAGAAGAAAGAGATTATTTTACCAGACAGATTTTTGTCCATCATTGAGAGAAGCCAAGAACTCAAGGCAGGAATAGAAGCAGAAACACTAGAGTAATGCAGTTTGCTGGCATGTGAGCTTGTTTTCTTATACAAGGCAGAATTACCTGCCATGGGGTGGTAGTACTCACAGTGAACTGGGCCTTCTCACAACAATCATAAATCCAAAAAATGCCTCACAGGCTTGTTCATAGCCCAAACTGTTGAGGACACTTTCTCAAGTGAGGTTCCTTATTTATATCTAAATCTAGCTTGGTCAAGTGGACAAAACACTAGCCAGCACAAGGTTTAGTCTAGGTGTGTTGTTCTAGTCATTTGGACATAGGCATAATGACACATGCCATTACTACTATTGCAGTAGCATACCAAGTAGGTTCACTACACTAGAAGTCTTCCCTGCCTCATCCACCCCTCCCTTCATAGCTTATATGTTTAAGTCAGACAATATGTATGCATTGTAAAAATTTCTATTTATCCTGTAGATGCAGTGGATGTTAACATAGGCAGAGACTGGCAGGGAAATAGCAGATGTGGTGGCTTAGGGTCATTGAGCTCTTGTCAGAAGCTCTTAACATCTCCTGGAAAAATTCTACACACCCTACCATCCACAATCCACGGGAAAGGTGGAGAGGGACAATGAACTCATCAAAGAACAGCTAACCAAGCTCTCCATTGAACTTGGCCCTCCCTTCTCCCCATTGCCCTTACTCGTCTCAGGGCCACCCCACATTCCCCTACAGGCTTGAGCCTTTTGAGATGCTTTATGGCAGGCCCTTTCTCCTTAACCATCACCTCCCAGTTCAAACTTCTCCACTGGTGGGGTACCTACCCTACCTCTCCCTTTTACAGTTCCTTCTCCATTCACATGCTGATAGTTGTCTTATTGCCACCACACCAGTGGACCCTAATACCCCTAAACCTGCCCCATTCTCCCCAGGGGACAAAGTACTCCTCAAAAAGTTAACTCCTAGGTCTCTCTAACCTCAATGGACAGGACCTCACATGGTAATCTTCACCACCCCCTCAGCTGCCAAGCTTTTGCGAAACCCATGCTGGTACCATCTCTCCAGGCTCAAGCAGGCACCTACTCAGGACACTTGGTCTGTCCAGCAGACAGGACCTTCCCCTCTCCGGTTTTCTAGGATGCCACAATGAGGGGCCTACCTGCTCCTCATCCTGGCACACTCATCTTTGGTAATAACAATATTTTCTTTCTAGACACCTGCCTTTTCACCTCCCCCAAGGAACAGATGCCTGGCATCTCTGGGATGACAGTACATGGGATGCCTTTCCAGCCACACCTCTTGCTGAGCGTGGACTCAACAACACCTAGCTCCCCCTTCCCCACGTTGCCCTATACCGGCAGAAAGTAGCCAGACTTGAGTCAATGCCCCTTTTTCCTAGAGAGCCCAAATTGTTGATTATCACTTCAATTTTCTGTCATCCCTATATCCAAAGAGTCTGGAATGTTAAGTTGGGAGTGTAGACCGCAGCCCTTCGCATCTATCTAAGCCCCCAGTTCTGAGAGTTGTATTGGTCCAGACTCCAAATCCCAGGATGCTAGGTCCGGGTCAGGACCACTCCCACAGGGTATTTAAATGAACTCCCAAAAGAGAAACATGTGGTCTCTCTTCCTTCCTCCTGGTGGTCCTGCTCACAGCTTCCCAGTTCCCCCTCGGGGCCACCTGAGAGCACAGGACTCCCATTAAACCTGGATATTTTTTAATTTGGCTTGTTTTGATTTGGTTTGATTGGGATTTTGTGCCACCACAGAGCTAGTGTTAGAAAAAATTCCTAACAGAAACCTTGCCAGGGAAGAAGGAGAGGCCCAATTCCCCTCATGTAAATAGCTTCTCTCACTGCATCCTTTCCCCTCAGAGGGCTTTATGTGTGTTTTGGAGTTTGCTGAACAAGATTTAATGTGTCACCTTACTGAGTAGCTTATGTTTTAGTAGAAGACTTTTAAATATTCGTTAAGTCCATATCTAAAAGGAACCAAGTGGATTGTAGGATGATGGCCATTCCAGCTTTGGTTCTTGGTCAGACTGCTGCCTTCACAGGCTTCATCTGCCTTGCCTTGGTGGAACTGACTTTGTACAGTCACTTACACTGAGGTTAGGACCTTTCGTAGGCATCTTCCACTAACAAGTTTTGCTTGTGGTCCATGTCTCATTTCTTTCCCTTTCTAGTCATTCACATTCTTAATTAAGCTTGTTGGAACCCGATAAACATTTGTCAGGGAACAAGTCAGTTTCTATTATGAATCCTTTGGGAGACTCCTGACATTAATTATGCTTTTTCCAATGTGTGTTTAATAGATGTGTTTTTCTTTTCAAAGTTACAAATATCTGGCCAGTACTCTTAATATTGTAATCTAGATTGATTTAAAATATAAAAGCTACTTTTGGGTCCAGAAAACACCTAAATACCTGTTATATTTAAACATTATAAAATAATGTTGTCATTTATTGATTGTTTTGGCTCACAAATTAATAGTAAATAATTTATGACTTTTATCATTAACATAAATATTAAAAGTGTAATTAGCTCTATACTATGGAAATCACTTTGCTGATCAGAATTCATAAGGAAACCTACTAAAGTTATTATCAATATTTTAAATATGTTTTTTGTTAAATTATGCCTAATGTTACCAGTTGTATGAAAATCAAATATTTTAAGGTACTCTTTACTTTAAGAGTATGTAGAAAATTTCTCTATATATACAAACTCCAGAATTTTAGGTTGTTCTTTGCTACTTCTTAGACTTGAAGCTGTTGCTTTGGATTTAAATATTACTGTGTCTCAGTTTGGGTTTCTATTACTGTGAAGAGATGCCATAACCACAGCAACTCTTATAAAGAAAACATTTAATTGGGATGGCTTGTTTACAGTTCAGAGGTGCAGTCCATTATCATCATGGTGGGGAGCATGGCAGCGTGTGACAGACATGGTGCTGGGGAGGTAGCTGAGTATTTTACATCTTTCAGGCAAGAGACAGTCTACTGAAACACTGGGTGGTTTCCTGAGCATAAGAAACCTAAAAACCCACCCTTACAATGACACACTTCCTCTAAGTCTATACCTACTCCAATAAAGCTACATCTCCTAATAGTGCCACTCCCTATGAGATTGTGGGGATTATATACATTCAAACAACCACACACTACAAACAGGCTCACATTTGGAACATTTTAATGAGTTGATATGCTGCAAATAAAGAATGCAGGATGAGACACCTGAATGTATCATTGTGTTCTGACTTAATTTAGATGGTTCACTCTCTCAGATGAAATGTTTTCATAAGTTTTGGCAATTAGCTTCAACCATAAACCATTGTTTTTATCTTGACCATTTGTTGATGATAGAAGAACCTCAATAGACTTAACAAATTTTTACCTATTGCAGATTATTAGTAGAGACTGTCAACTTCTTCACAAATTTATTTAAAAGTGTAAAGTTGTCTCTTCTGAGATTCATGTGATCTCAACTGTCATCCCTGTAAAATCAAAATCCAAACAAATCCCAACATATAATGGCACAAGTTTTATATCACTGTTCCAAACACAGGGAAGGGAGCACAGCGAGGAAATACTTGACCAAAGACAGAAAACCAGCTGAGCAAACTCCAGACTCTGCATCTCCGTGTCTGATGTCAAAGTGCTCTTCAGATCTGTAACTCCTTTCCTTTGCTGACTGCAGCACATTCTTCTTGGGCTGGTTCCAATCCCTGTTGGCATCTCTCCCCAGAAGGCATCCCGTGGCTCTGATATCTTCAACATCTTGGGATCTCCAAGTCTAGCCATGCTTCACCTGCACAGATTCACAAATGGCTTTTCTAGGCTTCCAAATCAGGGACACCCCTGAACACATGCCTGGCCTCAGAGGCTTTCCTTAGCCATGGAGGGAAATTTCATAATGCCTTTCTTTTATCCTTGATTCTAAAGTCAGAGCCACATGGCTGAAGCTCCCAGATTCTGTTTCTTGCTGGGACTGGAACAAGGACCCTTGTTCAATTGCATCTTTACCAGTTTCTTGTTTTCCATGGTTTTCTCCACTGCCTAAACTTGGCTGTTCTGAAACTTGGTTTGTAGATCAGGCTGGCTTCAGACTCAGAGATTCACCAGCCTCTGTCTTCCCCATGCTGGAATTAAAGGCATGTACTACCAGATTGGGCTCTAGCTGGGTGGGATCTTGCCCTGAGGCAACCACTTTCTTTATTTAATTTTTTAATCTGTTTAGGTCCCTGAAATGAACACAGGATTTAGTTCCATTCTATTTCCTTGTGCTCCTTTTTCTCCTCAAAATTTACATTTTTATTTTACCTTACAAAGCTTGCTCCTTTTTGTTATAAATCTTCATTAGAGTAACCACTAATTATGTAACCTATACTAGTCTGTTTTATGATTTCCTCTGCCAATGGGCTTAATCCAAATCACTTCACTTTAGTGTCAGGCAGACCCTTCAGATAAGGGAAAAAAGAAGCCATATTCTTCACCAAACTGTCTCAAGAACGATCTCTAAGTTACATATTAATATTCTTTTACTCTGAAACCTTTTGAATCAGGCTCCCACAGTACATTTACTTTTTAAAAGCTTCTTCTACCTTTATTGAAGTAATCATAGGATTTTCTCTTTTATTGACAGATCACATTGATTGTGGAAAAAAATCTTGCATCCTGGGATTCAGCTACCTAGTTATGATGTGTTTTATCTATTTTATATTGTTGGACTGGATTTGTTAATTACTTGAGATATTTACATTTGTATTCACGAAGAACAGTTTATGTATCCTGCACAGCTGTGGTTTGTATCAGTTGAGAAGTAGTTTATCCCCCTCTGCATTCTGAAACTGTATGTAGAGATGAATTGTCGGCAGAAGGGGAAAGCTTCATCAGAATGTATTATATAAAACAGTTTTTAAAATAAAAATGTGCTTAGTATAATATGCCCATGAAATGTCATACTCCTAAAAATTTTCCTAAACTTAGTTATACATTTTATATTTTATCTGTAATTTACTTATTTGTTTTGAATAACCAAACAGATCCATTTTATCACTTAAGCCTGACTCAAATTTGTTCCTTCTTGCCTTGGCCCCAAACTATGGCGATCAACCAATTGCCACCATGCCTAGTCTGTAAGATTTTTTTAAACTTCCATTTTACAAAACAGCTTTGTTGTTGTTGTTTGTTTCTAGGCATGAACCTCTAGGCTGGACTTTTTGTTTTATTCCCTCACAGTGTTGTATAAGGGACTATATTCAGTCTTGTATGTTCTCTTACCATGTTGCCTCATATGTCTTCCAGCAGGTATAATGTCCTTAGCATACTGTCACTTGCTACAGCTCCCTGAGTCTTTAGGGTTTTCTTTGTTTCTATTTTTACTAGTTTGTCTCACATCTAGGAAAGTGTGTATGTTCATACGCTCAGAGGAATTCTGCTTACCATTGTTTGAGGTTGTCAGAGTTTATACTTTTCTTTCACTGATTATAAAAAAATCTATCACACCTTCATCTGGTGATGGATGGAGATAGAGACAGAGACCCACACTGGAGCACTGGACTGAGCTCCCAAGGTCCCAATGAGAAGCAGATGGAGGGAGAACACGAGCAAGGATGTCAGGACCACGGGGGGTGCACCCACCCACTGAGACAGTGGGGCTGATCTATTGGGAACTCACCAAAGCCAGCTGGACTGTGACTGAAACAGCATGGGATAAAACCGGACTCTCTGATCACGGCGAACAATGAGGACTCATGAGAAGCCAAGGTCAATGGCAAGGGGTTTTGATCCTACTTCATGTTCCGGCTTGGTGGGAGCCTAGCCAGTTTGGACGTTCACCTTCCTAGACATGGACGGAGGGGGAGGACCTGGGACTTTCCACAGGGCAGGGAACCATGACTGCTCTTTGGATAGGAGAGGGAGGGTGAGAGGAGTGGGGGGAGGGGGAGAAGAGAGGGGGGAGGGGGAGAAGATTGGGGGAGGGGGAGGGAAATGGGAGGCTGGGAGGAGGCGGAAACTTTTTTTTCTTATTCTCAATAAAAAAAAGAAAAAAAAATCTATCACTGTGTTCTCAATAATCCATTCTCCTTCATTTTTTCTATCTTCCTTAGCATTGTCACTAATGGGTGGCTGCTTACTGATGAAATACTTGATGTATGATGGTTTTTCAACTCCAAAATGGGGCAAAATCAATAAAAAAGTAATGTAAATCCTGCTTTGAGATATTGTTCTTTTCCCTTTAGCACTGGTATGACATTCTCCTGATGCGGGGAGGTGGCAACAAGCTATATCTCCCACTCAGGCAGGCACTAATAATGAGAAATAACTGACTCTACTGCAGTGTTCTGAGCTCTGGTGTTCCATGGTTAGGTGGGTTAAATGATCTTTCAATTGATCATTGTTACAATTTATGACAAATTTATTGTGATGTTTCCTCATAAGAAAATAAGGTGCATGTATGTTTAATATTTTCTGGCTTTCCCTAGTAAGTCTTGTTGGGAAAGCTTCATGAAATGGAAATGGAGTATAATTACTGTAAAGTATTTTGATCTTCTCAGAAGCAGATGCTATTAAAAATAAAATGAGCATAGCACAGTGCCTTAGACCACTCAGCCATCTTATCACCATCCACAAAACACAAGTCCAAATGGATCAAAAACCTCATCATAAAGCCAGCCACACTGAACCTTATAGAAAAGAAAATGGGAAAGTAGCCTTGAGTGCAATGGCACAGGAGACCACTTCCTAAATATAACCCCAGTAGCACAGACACTGAGAGAAACAATTAATAAATAGGACCCCCTGAAACTGAAAGGCTTCTGTAAAGCAAAGGGCATTGTAAACAAGACAAAATGACAACCTACAGAATGGGAAAAGATCTTCACTAACTCCAAATCAGGCAGAGGTCTGATCTCCAAAATATACAAAGAACTCAAGAAATTGGTCATCAAAAGAACAAACAACCCAATAAAAAAATGGAGTACAGACCTAAACAGAGAACTCTTAACAGAGGATTCTAAAATGCCTGAAAGACACTTAAGGAAATGCTCAACATCCTTAGCCATCAGAAAAATGCAAATCAAAACAACTCTGATATTCCATCATACATCTGTAAGAATGACCAAGATCAAAAACACCGTTTAAGCTGGAGAGGTTGTGGAGTAAAGGGAACACTTCTGCATTACTGGTGGGAATGCAAGCTGGTACAGCTTGTTTGGATTTTGATATGGTGATTTCTCAGAAAACTAAAAAACAACCTTCATAAAGAGCCATCAATATCACTTTTGGGTATATTTCCTAAGGATGGTCAATCATACCACAAGGACATGTGCTCAACTATGTTCATAGCAGCATTGTTTGTCATAACCAGAACCTGGAAACAACTTAAATACTCCTCAACTGAAGAATGGATAAGGAAATGTGTTGCATTTACACAATGGAGTACCACACAGCAGAGAAAAAATAATGACATCTTGAAATCTGTAGGCAAATGGATAGATCTAGAAAACATCATATTGAGTGAGGTAACCCAGACCCAAAAAGACAATTATCATTTGTACTTACTCATAAGTGGTTTTTAAACATAATGCAAAGAAAACCAGCATACAAATCACAATCACAGAGAACCTAGACAACAATGGGGACCTTAAGAGAGACATACATAGATCTAATCTACATGGAAAGTAGTAAAAGACAAGATCTCCTGAGTAAATTGGGAGCATGGGGACCTTGGACAGGGTTTAAGGGGAGGGGAGAGGAAAAGCAGGAAGGAGATCAGAGAAAAATGTATAGCTCAATAAAATCAATAAAAAATAATTTTAGATAAGATAGTATTAAGGCCAAAAGTGTGTATTAGCTAAAGGGCTTCTAAAGTATGGTGCTACAAGAGTTTGGATCTATAAAATTAGCCTTGGTTTTCTTTGTGGACTGAGTGGTACAATAATCAAGAAAAAAAGGATTTTCTTAGAGACTGGGTAAGGGTACAGTTATCAGTAGACTAAAATGTACATTCAGAGCTCTGATTTACAGTGACTAATTTATGTATTATTGTTATACCTATATTTTATTAATATATCTTTGCATTGTGCTATAATTTATCTTATTCATTTACAGCCTATTCATGTTGTTAAGTATTTCTATTACATGATTATGTGGCAGTATTAAAATAATAAAATAAAATGAGCACTTACCATTTGAAAACTGCTGCATAACCCTTAGGAAATGAAATGTCTATTCTGGGTTTAATAAGATCTTGGAGTGAACATTGCTCAGCTTGTCTGCCAGTGTGAGGATGCTACCTTTTACTTGGTCTTTAAGAATTTGTTGAAGGCAGAGCAAGATGGAAGCTCATGGTTCTCATGTGACCTTCCTAAAGGATCTACCAAGCTAAACAGTTATTCGTGCACCAAACTCCACAAATAAAAGAGAGCTAAGGACACCATGTGAGAGGCTGCAGTGCCCGACTTAAGCATTGAGAAATTTAAATGTGTGCTTAAGAAAGGACATTTCTCAGTCACTCTCCCCAACTACAAGAACTCTGGCTTTGAGAGGTGACTATGGCTTGAAGGGATGAAACAAATTAAATCTAATACTTATATGTGAAACCCAGAATCAGATCACTGATGATGAGACCTAGTGCTAGGAAAGGCATGGTGACTCCTTCCAGCAGGCTGGTATCCATGGTGTGAGCTGAGGAAACTGCTGGGCTGGTAGTTATAGCAATCTCCCACCCTTCCAACCTCTAGCAGTGGAGCTGGGAGCAGGACTCCACCTGCGGAAGAGTTGAGGCACATAGGCTAGCTTGAGACTGTAGCAAGTCTTTCTTTCGTTTTTTAAATTTATTGTGTATACAATATTCTGTCTGTGTGTCTACCTGCAGGCCAGAAGAGGGCACCAGACCTCATTACAGATGGTTGTGAGCCACCATGTGGTTGCTGGGAATTGAACTCAGGACCTTTGGAAGAGCAGGCAATGCTCTTAACCTCTGAACCATCTCTCCAGCCCCCTGTAGCAAGTCTTTCTTGTTGGACTTTCTTGGAACTTCCAGCTGTCCAATAATGACATGGAGACTTATTAGTTATGAAAATTTGGCCTTAGCTTAGGCTTGTCCTACTAGCTCTTATAATTTACATCAACTCGTTTCTATGAATCTGTGTTCGTCCATTCGGAATGTCCAGCTTCCTCAGTATCTCTCTGTCATCTCATGTACCTCAGTTCCTCCAGAGTTCCTCTTTCTGCCCAAAGTCCTGCCTAACCTATTCAGTGTAGCTCTTGATTGTTCAGCTTTTTATTACATAGATGACAGCAGTCACACAGTGTACACATAACCCACAACATGAGACATTGTTTCTGAGCCCAATCACAGTGAAACAAACACTTAATAAAAACCCAACCCGTGGTCGGCTCCACAGCCTAGAACTCACAGGTGGCACTTCCATGGATCATTCCACATTCACTGACATCCTACATGAGTATGGTTGGCATCATCCATACTCATCATCAAGTTTAAGCCCATCATTTGAGGCTTGGAGTAGTCTTGGAGATGCCTGTCCTCCTCCTGATACTATCAGTTCCTCTGGCTGCGAGCATCAAGTGCAACCCAACTTAAAGTCTGTGCTGCTTTCAAGAGATGGTTCCTACCTTTGCCTCTTATCCTGAACAGGACAATTATTGCCTGGCCAGTGCTGATGCTCTAGACTTTCCCAGCCACCAGGCAGAGTTCTAGTCTGTACTGAGGGGGACTCCACTGCCATCACCAAGAACTATAGCCTGTACCTCAGTCCACTTCCAATAGATGGTTCAGGTTTTGCTTCTGTGAGCGTTAGATATGACTTAGTGCACACACACACACACAACAAACAAACAAATCCCAAGTTCAGACAGCATAGTGTGGTATAAGATCCCAATTATCAGGAGGAACTCAGGATAGTAAATACCAGATACTGCCAAGAATTTAGTATTGAATGGTAAAACCATACACTTTGTGATTCCCATCTTCACCTGTGTCTCTGGAACAGCTCCAAGGCTCTTTGTTGCCCTGGTTTATTCTACTTGGCTTGCACTTGTACCTTGTTGTGAAGCTCTCGGGCCACAGTGCACCTCAGCAGTAGTCAGCCCCTGGCAGTGTGGGTATTGATTCTCCCCCATGGTCATGCTGATGTTAAGTTGAGTTATGGGTTCAGTACATAGCACAATGAAGGCATTGCTGGTTAGAACCAGGACCTAAGAGCCTGGCACTGGTTCATCCTTAGTGACTATGTCCAGAGCCAGGCTGACTAATGAGCACCAAATAATAGTGACACAGAATCAAGAAGTTTGATATGTTATTCCCGAGGGAAGAGATTTGGGTATTAATAATGAATTGATTTGAATAATAATGAATAATAAATTGATTGCTAGATAAAATGCTCTGAGACCTGGTACTCATGTGAAGGGACTTTGTCTCTTACTTTCTCTCTCTCTCTATCTTTAATTCTCTAGCTTGGCTTCTTAGATGTAATACACTAAGGAGCTCTTCTGAAGGTTTTCACATGGAGGCAGGCCTACGTTATGCAAGCTAGGCTGATGCAAGTAGATTCAAATGTAGGCTTTAAGAGTGAGTGGAAAGCGAAGTGAATTGTAGCACACATGTGAGAATAGCTGGCCAGAGATGAATCTAAGGGGACCTACTGGTGTCAACAGACCACAGACACCAAATAAGGTATAGAGAAACCCTGTCTACAGAGATTTCTGTGAATAGTTTATTTCAGATTTATCCTCAGAAATCTTTAGCATGTTAGTTTCTGTCTTTAGCTTCATTCTCTGAATCTGATGCTTAACTAACTGTAGTCTTGGGAAAATTCCTAGCATATTCTGAGCCGTGATTTTACTGTCTGAGAACATTTAATGTACGCATAGGATATGCTTGAGGAGTTTAGAAAGCTGTTTGGGTTACGTGCCCAGAGCATTAGTAGTTACTAATACCTTTGTTCTGATGCCAGAGAACAAAGAAGTAGGGGTAGGCTTGGCAAGGACCCCACTCTAGTTTGGGGGTAAATGCTGTCAGTCACTACGGTTGTAAAAAGGTTCAACTTCTGGGGAGGACAAGTCAGTATGGTTTCGTCACCTCTAAGAAGTTGTTCAATAGAGAAATCAAGCCCAGAGTGAGCTAGAAAGTGAGCTAAGGGCACGGTATTGAAGCTAGTTAATACTGGTTAAGTCTGGAGCATGGTGTGATGGTTTAATAGAGCATTGTTAAATTGTTCTCTTATTTGAAATACAATAGCACAAGTGTCATACTGTGTTTAAAATGTTCATGTCTCAAATGACTAGACAAATGAAACCTGAAGTGACTGAGGAGATATTTACAAAATTAGATTTATCTAGTATCCATTTCACCCCTGAAATTTCATTAATGCTCCTTAAGATTTTTTTTTGTAATTTTAAAGAATCTGTAATTAGCTAATTAGAAGTGAAACAGTATCACTTGAAAGGGAGAGATTCAACCCTGCCAGAAATAGCCAGGTTATAAATATTAGGAATTCTGTTTTATAGGCATGCAGGACATTTGCAGGAAGAGAATACCCCAGGGGTGTTTACTCATCTGTCATCAAGAATGAGCTGATGAAGCGAGGTATGCTCCCTCAAGAAGCTGCAGTGGGCAGACTTGGCTTCAAGACGGCTAGCTGTTTTGTGCAGCCATATATCTTGCTGCCGGTATTTTTTTTTTTCCTTTCTGCTTCATTTCTCTGCGTCTAAATATGAAAACTATTATTTTGAAGTGGTTAGTGATTTTTTTTTCTTCAGCTGCTGCTCATTAATGTAATTGCTAGAGTAGCCTGGGACCATAGTGGGTGGGATGATTATAGGGGTGCGGCATGAAACGAAGAATCCCCAAATAACGTATCTGAAGCAAGATTGCCATTTATTTCTGTCTCTTTCAGAAACATCATTTAGGGATATTATCGTATTTTCATGTTCACCAGAAACTTGGACTCTCTTTGGGGCTGAGTTCTACCCTTCTAGCTGTTGACCTCTATCTTCCAGGTCATCCCATTTGCAAACCCTGAGACAGGGAAATGGACAAGGGCAAAACTGTGCTTCTGCCTCATCAACCTTCATTGAAGAGACTTCCTGCAGATAGCCCTACCCTGGATTCTCTCCTACATATAATTGGTTTAGTGTTAGACACATGGCCAGAGTCTGCTACAACTATTAATACCAGACAGAATCTCTCTAAATTTGTTCCTAAAAATGTTAGATAATAAATTTCAAGAGGCTGTATATCTTGCACTAACTGCCAAAGGCACAGCTACCTTACTACTGACTTAAGATATGAGATATTGACTCTTAAATAAATAAATTCCTAAATAAACAGAAATAAAATACGTATTCATTAGATACCATATAGAGCAAGCAAGAACAAAAGATATGAAGTCTTTGTATATTTATGCCATCAATACTGATGGCATATGTTTTACGTCTTACATTTTCAGTATTTTACATTGTGTCCGAGGGCTAGTTGGCTGAAGTTTGAATGTCGTCACAATCTTTGATCTTACTGACCCTACAGGTAATGCTCACATACCAGAATTTCAGCAGAAGCCCAGCACAGCAATGTGGGACTGCCTAGCAGAAAGAGATTCACACTGAATCTCTTAAGAACAGCCGTTTTTAGCCTGTAAGAAGATCCACTAATCTAGGTATGTAAATCAGCCTGTAAGTGTGATTAGCTTTTTGTTGACCAGACAAGGAATATTTTGAATCAGACTGCTTTGTCTATAACCGATTTAGGCCTTCCAGACACTTTAAAGCAAAGTGAAGCTTAGAGACGTTGGGACTTTCAAGGCTGACTGCTTATCATGGTCTTTGCTGTGTCTGAGACATCTTCTTAATTAACAGTGTGGAGTTATTCACCCAGGGAGCTTCTGAGTAGCTGAAGTTTTATAGAAGGGTAGAAGTCTTTGCAGAAAGACTATTTTAAAAAGAGAGTGCTGAAAACTTCTATTTGATTAGCTAAGGTTTGAATGATTTAAGATGTGGTTGCTAATGTGTACCAGAGAAGAAAAGAGTTCAGGTGGAGGCTCCATTCCAGTCCCTAGGCCCCTGGCATCCATATATCCAAAGAGTCTGGAATGTTTGGGTGGAGGCTCCACACCCCCCCCCCCAGTTGCCTCATTCCAGACTCCACTTCTGGGAAAGCCCACCAAATGGTGACCCCGCCCCAGAGATACTCAAGCCCACTCCCACAGGGTATTTAAACTGCCCCCCAGATACACACATATGGTCTCCTCAACTTCCCCTGGGGCTACCCAGGAATGCTGGATTTTTTTATTCAGTTTGATTGGCTTATTACATACATCAGAGGCAGCAGATTCCCAGTAACCAGGAATTTAAACTTAAAAAAAAAAAAAAAAGACTTTGCTCAATAATCATAGTGATCTGCCCGCAGGAAGAAATCTTAAAAATTTCTTGCTATTCTCCTTGCATTATTTTATCCCAAAAAATCAATTTAACAAATCTTCTTTTTTTTTTTTTTTTGAGAAGTTAAACTATTTTTATGACTTGGAGTATGGAGTCTTGAATCTGGGAACTATCCTTTGGTGTTTTTCATCTTTGGAAAAAAACACTGATGAGAATAATTCTAGTTTAGGCCATTTACACTTAAAGACAAAGTACACCTCTTTATTTTATTATTTTATGTGTGGGGGTGTATGTACATTACAGCACACATTTGCAGATGTCTGCACAAGTCATAAGAGACTAAAGTTATAGGCAGATGTGCTGCAGCATTGGGAACTGAGTTTGGCTCCTCTGCAAGAGCTGAAGTTCTCTTAACCACAGAACCACCTCTTCAGCAACAATGCCCCCCACCCCCTTTTAGAGACATGCTGAGGTTGAAAAAGTAATGTTTACTGAATGCTCATTCTTGATCAAATTGTTCATGTATGTTACTTCCAGTTTTCACAGCAAAATCTACAAGAGAGAGAGGATTGTTATTGCTTTTTTTCTGCCCATAAGCATGTGTGCAAGCATCCAAGAAAGAGACAGGGGGAGGGAGGGAGGGAGGGAGGGAGGGAGGGAGGGAGGGAGGGAGGGAGGGAGGGAAGGAGGGAGAGGGGAGAGATAGAGATGTTTTTGCACAAGTGCAGAGGCCACGGGAGTGCACTGGGGGTGTTCTGCTCTTTCACTTTCTCTTGTCTTTCTTTGAACCTGGGTCTGCTGTTGTCAGCAATGCTGGCTGGCTGACTGGCCATATCTCAGTGATCTTCCTGTTGGCACCCTGCCATGTCAGTGCTGAGTTACAGATGAGGAGAACCATGTCATAGGATGCTGGGAATCCAACCTCAGGTCCCAGGCTTGTGCATCAAGAACTTTTACCCAGTGAACCATCTCCTTTTTCTCATTAATGTCTTATAAACGAAGACAATCTATTTCTGAGAGGATAGCAGTTTGCTTCAGGTTTCCTGTCTATAACCGTCAGATGTAGGACCGGAAGGCAACCCCAACAGGCAAACAGTGCTGGAAGGGCTTAGCAGCTGAGCTCATTTCTGTAGTAAGACTTTTTTCCTTCAACTGTAACATGTTCACTATCTTTCACTAGAGAGTTTTGTGCCTTGGTTGCCATGACAACTACCTGAACAGGACAATACAGAAATAGAGAGATTTATGGTAATGATAATGCAGCCGTTGACAGTTCCTAATGAAGACCTTCACTGGGGATTGAGTTATGACTCGCTCCTGCCCTAATCCCACAGCCAGTGGATCCTGTGAAATGATATTAGAAGGTACAGGAAGTAGGAAGTTCTGTGAGATTGTCATCCATGATTAGGTGGGACTTTTTCAGTGATCTAGCTGTTTGGGGATTATCCATGTGTCTGGAAATAGCTAGACACCTAATCTGTGTGAGTAACCCCAATAAACTCGGGGGCTCACCAAGTTGAGCTTGAGTGAATCATTGCTTTAGTGTGTCATTGGTGCCCCATCTAGAGTGAATAGACTCATATTTCTCCAGGAATACTTAACCCGATGCAGGAAAGAATGTGGTGCAATGTATTGAGTGGTTCTGTGAAGTGTAGATCTGAAGATTGGAAAAATATTACTTTGAAGTATTACCTCTTTTAAGTTTGAAATTTTGGTTATTCAAAAATAAAAATATAGTGAAAATGGGGAAGGAGGAAGCTAAAAAGAATCAAATATTATTCTTCATCAATAATTATGATCTAAAAGAATACCAAAATCATATATTTCTCATCTTGAGCATTTATCCTGAGTTTATATATATTCATAGGACAAAAAGAACCATTTGCTAACAAATGTTTCTAAAGGAGCAGCCTCCCTCATTGTCCTTCTGGAAGTCTAATCAACTTAGAAGAATTTCAGTGATCTTAGAAAGATTGGGATGTTGCAACTCTATAGCCAGATTATCTTGGGAAGATCTTTAGTCCCCTTGCTAGCCATTTAATGTCCTTCTCTGCACCTGATCTAACATCTTCCTGACCATTAGATAAATCCATTGGTGCGTTCAAAAAAAGCATTATTTTCCAATCAGTGAAAGGGCTTTGAATGCTATCAGATAATGTCTGACACATACAATAGTTTCCCCTGCTTGGACAAAATCTGCCTGCAAGATGTTTCCACCAGTGTATTTGAAAAGTGATTTATGTCTTTCCTTGTTCTGTTACTATAAAAATTCCACCAAACTGTTATCATATTGAAACATAGAATTCAGGTAACCAAGTCTGTTTTGCCAGGGTATGGTCACTTGTTTCAGAATAAATTCTCTCATACCCTTTGGGGTGAGACTTGTGCATTTGCATGATCAAATATTTCAATTTATGGAATAAAGTAAGTTATAAGTTTTCCTCTCAAAGCCTTATTCTTTTTTTTTTTGGAACTTAGACATGTGACATCTGCAATAACATCAGCTTACCACTCACTGAGGGCTGTCAATGTCGTGGCAAGCTGATGGAGAACTCAGACATTTAGGACGAACCTAGCTGAGCGAGAAGGGAACCTAAATACAACTACATCTTCATGTAGGACTTTATATTCATGTGTAATTTTCAAACACTGATTGTGTGACCCACAATGTAAGGGGATGCTTTAAAATCTTTATACGTTTTTCTCTTGACAGCTAACATAGTTTGGTGCTTATGGTCTCCTGAGCGTGACTTCTTTGACACAGATCATTAATCATCTTACATTTATAGGTGTGAGTTCTGTTGAATAATGCATTCTTCCTGTCTCTCAGATATTTAACCTTGAAAATGCAAGTAAAATAAATTTCTTTATTGTTGAGCTGTTGTGAGGATTGCATTAGCTAAAAGCATGCTGTAAAGTATTATTGTTAGAAATACTCTGGGGATCACAAAGCAAGAGAACACCTCTCCAGGTGAAGCAACTTTTGGTCAGAAGGATGATTAACTCACAGAAACGGAAGAACGAACACAATATGTAGAAGTGGCCTTTGCCTGATTCTTAACACAAGCATGTGTGTGTGTGTGTGTGTGTGTGTGTGTGTGTCTGTGTGTATCCTGGCTGTTCCTCATTGGTTGAGGTTCTACTTCAGTCTACCCTTAGTAGGCTAGTTTCAAAAACAGCAGGAAAAAAAGAAGGACATGGAGGAGGAGGTTCATTATTGAGAAGTTAGTCACCTCTGTTTATAGACATTTCTTTCTTTCTTTTCTGTTTTTGTTTTTTTCGAGACAGAGTTTCTCTGTATTTTTGGAGCCTGTCCTGCAGCTAGCGTTTGTATTCCAGGCTGGCCTCCAACTCACAGAGATCTGCCTGCCTCTGCCTCCTGAGTTCTGGGATTAAAGGTGTGTGCTACTACCATCTGCCTGACTGACATTTCTTTTGTAACAAAGAAAAGAAGCTAGGTATATCTGGATCGAAAAAGCTTCCATTTTTAACAAAGGAAGTTGGTCACATCTGGCCGGGCTAGTGTTCTTGGAATAGTAGGGAACACAGGCACATAGAAAAAATTAAATCTGTCAAGAAAGCCTATCTGGGAGCAGAAAGCAAGTCTGGGAGCTTGTACCTGTTTGAACAAGCACAAAGTTGGTTTAAATACAGGAGTTTAATGTTTCTTACCTTTACAACACAATACTTTATAATACAAAGAATGCTACCTGAGTGATTGAGGACTATTTTATAAAATACCTTTTTGCTCAAGAATCGATACTTAAGGCCTGGGTCTGAAAAAAGCCCGGGATAAAACCAGTCTCGCTGAACATAGCGGACAAGGAGGACTACTGAGAACTCAAGAACAGTGGTAATGGGTTTTTGATCCTACTGCACTTATTGGCTTTGTGGGAGCCTAGGCAGTTTGGTTGCTCCCCTTACTAGAACTGGATGGAGGTGGGTGGTCCTTGGACTTCCCACAAGGCAGGAAACCCTGATTGCTCTTTGGGCTGACAAGGAAGGGGGACTTGATTGGGGGAGGGGAAGGGAAATGGGAGGCAGTGGGGGGAAGAGACAGAAATCTTTAATAAATGAATAAAAAAAATATATATCAAAAAAAAAGAATCGATACTTAAGTAGATAATGGCCTATCTGGAACACACAATTTTGAAAGCGCAGCCTAGCAATATCTGCCCTTCCTCCTTTTTCTCATCTTTTCCTCCTCCTGCTCTCCTCTTTTCTTAGTGTCAGAAGGTACTAAGATATGTTTTTGTGATGCTATGCTTTGTTAACTATGCAGACAGTATTGGAGAGATCAGAAGTCTCTGCATTTCTTAGAAGTGGCTTTTCCATCTCAGGTTGTGAATCTTAGGTCAGGTTTGAGGGTGGAGGTGATTAAGGCATTATCTATCTAAAGAAAAGAAGATATCTCTAACAATTTTAGTAGAAGAGAACAAAAGAGTTCAGTTGGAACTAATAAGATCATCATGTCAAAGTCTGAAAGAAAATGATTTTAACCTAGACTTCAGTACCTCACCAAAGTTTTAATTAAATGTTCTGCAGCACAGCAGCTTCCCTTGAATGTCAAAGGCTCAGAAAGTTTATTCACTGTACTTCCCGAGTCTTCTGCAGGAAATGCCTGAGGATAAAGCAAGCAGGAAAGACGAGAAAGGAAACATGAAGTGTTCTTGCAACAAATGATCCCACTCAGGAGAGGAAGGATATTTGTTCCCTCATGGCAGGCTGGCAGTAGGACTTCAGACTGAAATCAGCAGATAGAGGACCATAAGAAAGGAGCTGAGGGAAACAATAGAAATGAATTCGGTAATTGACGGGCTAGTTGTGTTAGGCAAACTGTGTAAGGGTAGAGGCATGGAAACTAGGAATAATTTGATAAACATATTTGGTTCTTCATTGGGTCAAGGACAACATAGATTATTTTTAATATTCATTAGTTGAGATAGGGTCCCATTCTATAGCCCAGGCTGATCTGGGGCTTACAATGTAGCCCAGGCTAGCCTTGAATTTATTATCCTCTTACCTCAGCCTCCTAAGAACCGGAATAAATAGAGTGAATAATCCACCATGCTAGGTAAAAAAGAAAACTGAGCTGGGAGTGGGTGGCACAAATCTTTAATCCCAGCGCTCAGGAGGCAGAGGCAGCTAGATCTCTGTTAGTTCGAGGTCAGCCTGGTTTACAAGAGCTAGTTCCAGAACAGGCCCCAAAGCTACATAGAAACCCTGTCTTAAAATTCAAAAGAGAGAAAACTATTTGAATACACATTTCCTTGTTTGTTTATTTTCTGTGGTGCTGGGATTCGGAACCCAGGGTCCGGTGCATGTTAGGGAAGCGCTCCGCTGGTGAGTTACATCATGCAGTCCTAAACGGGCTGTGCTCCAGGAAGAGCTACAGCAGTAGTGGCAGTCACAGGGCTAAGACTCCTTGAAGCTGAGGGGTGGGACCTGTCGATGGAGTGACAAAAGGCCTGTTTAATATTATTGTTCAGGAAAATGCAACTTCTCTGCCCCACACCAGATGACTGCTTTATTGCAAGGGGAAAAATGTTTCATCACAAATACTTGAGGCATTGATTTGGATGTCTGCTTTCTACATGTCATGCTCTAGAGAGATGTTCTTCACACTTTGGTCTTAGACTCAAAGCCCCACCTTAAAATTACACTTCACTTAAACTGTCTTTAAGTTTGGAGATTTAGGTCACATGTACTACTTATAGTAATGCTAAATTATTTACTCGAATTGAAAGTGCATCATCATGTCAAAGAATGAAAGGACCTAGAAAGGGGGGGGGTCTGTGCATTGAGCCACATGCGTGGCAGTGATGAATCATCCGTGACTGAGCAATCAGTGCCATGGATCTGTTTGCAGTCAGGAAGGTCTGGGAACAATGGCAAGCCGCGCATTGTGTGGAAATTTTAATTAATGTTTTCCTCCTCATTGTCACATGCTATTTTTCATCAGGAGCAACAGCTGCTCTCAGAATCTGCTTCGACTCCTCATTGTTATAATTGTTCTTTTATTTAGTAATTTAAACATTTTTACTCAATTATTTTAATTGACTACTGTACTTGTATGCAATTTACTGTGATAACATTTGCTCCTGGTTCTTTCCCCTCATCTCCCCTCCCACTGCCCCGACCCTATCCTTCTCAGTTAGACTTCCTCCTCCCCTTTCCTTCTTTATCTCTTCCTCCTCTCTTTTTTCTTTCAAACCTCGAAAGAAAAATGATGCAATAACTTATGAATTATCCTTCCTCTGACCCTAGAGACTACTTAAAATATGAAAGGCAAGCTTCAGGCGACTAGTTTATAAGGAGTCGGTTCATTGATGATTTCGTTTTCTTTCCTTCTCCTTTTTTTTTTTTTTTTTACTTCTTGACAGTATTTTCATTACTTTTTTCTTGATACAGTCTGATAGTTAATTTGGAATTATCTTAGATAATTGAGAAAAGATGAATGTTTCCAATCTAAGTTAAAATGAGTAAAAGGTATTTTTCTCTGAGAAGTGGATCTCTGATAAATTATCTTTTAAACTTGCGGGTAGAGAGACCCAATAATTGACACAAATAATAGTAATCTCATTTACTAAATGACTTTTTATTAACAAAAATAACACTAATAGAAAAACAGAGAAATAAGTGCCACATCTGCATTGAAAGCACACAAATGCAGACAGCACTATTAATTGTGTCTAACAGAAAACCAATAGTGGTGATGTTTTTTTAGGTTAGGGCTATCAGTTGTAAAAGGTTGGAGGAATCATGTTTAATCATCATTTACCAAAGACATGGCAAATTGGGTGATATATTTCTATATATCTTTTAGAAATCTTGATTTATGTCTGAGAGGTGAGATTTTATATTCAAATAACAGCTTTCTTCATGACTAAGATGAAGTGATTTTCTTTCAAAAGCCTTCTTAAATGCAGTGACTGCAACAGAGAGCAAATCAGAGATGAATGAAGGAAAGGTCATATTCTATAGGACCTGGAATTCGCGGCTGATGAGAATAGTAGCGGAGTGACTTATAGCTTTTACAAGCATCAATTTAGAGTTTTCTCACTTTAAGAGAGAGCAGCAGACATATGATAAATGGCAAACAGCCTCTGGGACTGACATCACCAACATTTACCTGATTTACAATTAATCTGGTTTTGTGCTTAAAAATCAGCTCCCTTAAGTTATATTATAAAATTCAAGGTTGTTGTTTTCTGATAAAAGTTCGAGTTCAGTCATTTATATTCTGAAACTTACTGTATTATTGCCAGATGGAACGTGAGTTTTATATTTACCTGACACCAGGGGTACAATATTGAAAACACTGCAGTGACCAGTAAATTGCAGCTTCTATTTGCTGGAGCATCACAGGTCTGGCCACATCCACTGTAGGCTCTTTATCCTGTCAGCAGGAGCAATATTGCAGTCTCATAGTACCAAATTCTTCTCCTTTTCCTCCCACCAGGAATTATAGACAACTGTCTGCAGGCATATAGTGTAGACTACTTATTAACTAAGCCCGCTGTCTCCTGGTGTGGGACATTCTATCTTCTGGTATGGGACATTTGGACATTCTCCAAAACCTTTCAGAGTGGAAGCCCATGCTCATGGTTCATGCCTTTTTTTTTTGTTTTGTTTTGTGACTGAGTTTAAGAGTGTCCTTTGTGTAAGCATGAGTGTGGAACTACCCATCGGAGAAGGTGGACTCACCAGTGACTATGCTACTGAAGAGACTCACTTCCTTTCCACCAGCATCCATCAGTAGTCAGCAGCACCTTAGAGAGGGAGAGAACTCCATTAGCCCCTTTCCCATCTATGACTGACTATTGCCAGGCCCAGTCTGGTTCAGGCCCAGTGCAGACAACAATAGCTACTGTGACTTCATAATTTCAATGACTGTGTCATACCCAGAAGAATAGTTCACAACAGTCCTCCAATCATCCAGCCTTACTTTCTTTCTGCATCTTTGGGGTAGGAGTGGGCTGATAGAGAAGTGCTAATCACTCAACAGCTACTTATTCTTAGCCCTTTGAGCAGAGGAAGGTCTATATTCATTGATATTCACTGCAAAAAGAAGTTTCTCTGAACAAGGTTGATAGTTGTACATTTCTAAGAGAATAAACACAGATAGAAGGCTTATCTAGCAAAACTACAGTAATAAATTGCCCACTAGGATCTCTGGCAGCCTCAACCATGGTTTTTCACCAGGTTTGCAGTATCAGCTGTGAATTCCATCCCATAGTTGGTAGCCTCCTAAACAGCCATGCCACTATAGTACCAGTGGGCACATCTTGCCTGGCAGCACAATTTGATGGCATTCAAAGTCCACAGTTTGGACGAACCACTGATGTTCCTCTAGAAGTCCCCGTAATAGCTTTTGGTATTATGTACTCTGACGGCATAGGTGGAACTTCCAGTTCAATTCTAGCTCAATGTCTCTGTCCTGAAACCAATCCATGTAATGTTTTCAGATGAAGCTTATCTTCTAGCTCTTGTGGCACTCAAGAGCAGAAGAAACATCCTGTGTTTTTTTGTGGAGAGGGGGCTCTGAACCCTTCTGGACCAAAACTCATAGGGGAATCTCTCACATTTGGCTCTAGGTCTTACTGCGATGGGACTTATTGGGAAGAAGAGAGTGATAAGAGAAGGTGGAGGTACAAACAATCAGAATACATTATACAGGTGAGAAATTGTGAAAAATAAATTTGATAATTATTAAGTTCACTAAATAATAAGTAG
This sequence comes from Alexandromys fortis, assembly GCF_014885135.2. Taxonomy (NCBI): domain Eukaryota; kingdom Metazoa; phylum Chordata; class Mammalia; order Rodentia; family Cricetidae; genus Alexandromys; species Alexandromys fortis. Next base: position 420,514 of record NW_026068151.1, read on the forward strand.
AATATTTTATCATAGCTATTGTAAAAGTTACTAAAACACAACCCAATCCTGAGTTTTGTGAATATCAGCTCAAGAAAGGATTCTTTCTTCAGGACAAAAGTGATTTTGTAAAGACCATTAGATCTCCTTGATATTATTTGTGCATATGGTGAGATCCCTTGAGCACAAGATTTAACTGGTTCAATAGGATACAAAGGGATATCCCATTAGAGCCTGTTGGGATGCATAGGGATTCAAAAAGTGTGTGTGTGTGTGTGTGTGTGTGTGTTGGGATATAGTAAGGTATATTTCCATGACGACAGTTATGCAGTAGGCACAGATTGTTTAGATTTCAGTCAATGGATAATGAATAATAGGTGGTGAAAATAAGAAAGGCTTGGAGGAATTTGCTAATGTCCTTGAGAAGCTTTGTTGTAGGAAGTCTAACAATAGTAGCAGAAAATGTAATTAGAAAGTACTTGAAAATATATTCTATATTTAATGAGTTCGGAGGCATCACTGGACACCACTTATGAATCACTTCCTTCTAAATGATGCTGTCAACTTCCAAGTGACACCATCACGGGAATAAATCTCTCTAGCTCCTCATCAGACCTGGAGATGCGGGAAGGAATCCGTGATCTATCTATACCTTGCTCTTGCTGGGAGGTCAAAAGCAGCTGTGCCCTTCTTGGTGGTTTCCTAACACTGAAGTCACTGTGGGACAGAGTATAGAGTACCAGACACATAGTCAGTGAGCAGAAAGGAGCCTTTGTGCCCAGCTCCTAGATTTGCCTTCCAGTAGAGAATAGACACAATGGCAAATAGTCATCTTATCATGTATTCTACCTAAAGGATCTGTTTAAGAAATCAAATACTTGTCAAATTTTACAGACCATGGCAGTACATCCTGTGGTTGGGAGATCTTGTCTGTTACAACAGCTTTCCAGAACCCTTTACCTCAAACTAAATATAGCTGTCTTGTACCACTAAAGCTCAGTCCTTGGGTCTCTTATTTCCTATTTTTTTTTTTGTTGGTGGTGACTCAACCCACGTCATTACACGTGCTAAACCCACACTTACACCCAACTCTATTTCCATCTCCTCCTATTTTTATAACTCACCTTTATTTTCCAGGTCATTTATATTTTAAAATTTAACAGTGTTTCTAAATTTAGTCTTGAGTGCTTCTCTTACTCTCGATTCTTGACTCATAGACACAACAAATATCTTGACATCTCACTTAGATATGTAATCCACAGCTCAAAATTTTGCAGTATAAAACTAAATTCTGAAAGTTCCAATAGAAGTTTGTTCTGCTGTTTCATTCTTCTCAGTTAACGTCAGTATTATCCATCTAGCTATTTGGGTCTAAACATTTGAGCCATCTTTGTATACCCCACGCTTCATCCATCAACATTTTTTGTTGGCTTTATTTGCAAATTGTACCTGTGACTAGACCTGTCCTAAAAGTCTGCATGTCTGTTCTCCACTGGAGCTATTCTTAAATGCAAATTGGCTCAGGTTCCATTTCCCACTTCCTCTTGCTCTTCCACCCTCTGCTGATGCAGGCCACTTTTGCTGCATTCCTGGAGACCAGTGGGGGTTGGAGGAGCAGGAAGGCTTCTATCTCCAGGTCCAGGACATTTTGCCCACCCTACTTCTAACTTCTCTTGCCTGTAGCTATGCTGCTCACCGCACTTAATAGCCATCATCTTCCTTGCTCTCCCAAACCTGTTGCAGGCTTACCTTGACTCTTTCAAATAACTTCCTTTTCATTTTCAAACCCTGAATCTAAATGCCTATATAGTTTCACTTCTTAACATCGCCATCTGGCATACCATGTATTTTACCAATATTTCATATTCTGTTTCCCCTTCTCGAATATAAACTTGGGAAATTAGTCCATGTTGTTCATTATTGCAGCTACAGTGCAAATGTAGTATTGGGCACATTGTAGGTACTCAGTCCATTTCTGTTTAACTAAGGAAATGATCCTTATTTCTAGGTGATGACTCATCTGACAAATGAGTTCGTGCTAGTAAATGCCAGTGATAATATGCCAGGATTTCAGTCAGGATATACGCCTTCATATAGACAAATAGTCCATTAAAATATGTGCTTATGACGACAGTATTCTAGAAAAAAAACTTTAACTTAAATAGTGCATAGCTTAGTAACTGTAGGAAAGATGACTTTGCCTTCAATCTTTGTATCTAAGAACATTCTTTTGAATTGTAAGCAATGGGAACACAGTGCAAGTACCTTTTGAGATGTGTTAGCTGATTTATTAAGATGTTTGACTATATCGCATTGGTTAGGAGTTCCATAACTTTGGCCTTATCTATACTTGTCAGGAGTTTCATGCATGTGTTATGGTCTCCTCAGGATAGATATGGTGCCAGTGTGTTAAGATTCTTTGTATGGTGTGGCTTTGTTTCATACAAAGCAGTGTCGCATCAATGCAATGGGGGGACAGGTTGTTTTAGGAAGCTTCTCAAAGAAGTCAAATACTTTTCCAAAATAATTCTCATAAAAGAGCCTGAAGGTGTGGTGTTACGCTGTAAATCTCTTGCCTTTTTCAGAACAAATAACTGGCAGAAACTTTGGAGTCACCTTATAGTCATGAGGGCAACTCTAAAAGCTGAGAGTAGACTTCCTTTGAGGAACATGAGGTTTGGGGTGAAGGGATTGCTTAAAAGGTAGACGGAGTTTTGGTTCAATGAAGAAAAGAACTAGAGAATAAGCTGTGTCTGCTGTATCCTTTTTATCTTGTTACTCTCTTTATCTAATTTTAAGAATGATTTTTTTTAAAAAAAGAATGATTTTTAACATCAGCACAATAGCTACAATCTTTCTTTATGTTTCCCCTGAACTTTTAGAAAAACTAAAGTTGCCTTGGTAAGTGTGAATTAACTGTTTTATTCTCGAATGAACTTAATGTACTCAGAGAGAGAATAGGAACTTGAAATTTTACCTTTATTACATCTTCAAATATTTCAAATTTTGTGGCTAGCTCTATATGGAATGAAAAATGAATTATCCCCTAAAATTTTACCTCTAGTTTAGCATATTCTATGGATATATTTAGTTTTATTAACACAATAAGCATACCTACTAAGTTAATGAAATGAGATAAATATTATCTGTTTTGCCATCCTGAAAGTTATACTGTGTACTTCAAAAAATTATATATTCAGAATATGTGTTTTGATCATTTTAAGGATAATTGAAATACAATGATACAAATATCTGGAACTTGTAAGGAATTCTTTAGAGCTTGTGATTTATATTATTATTGTAAATTAAATATCTGGTCCAGACTTAATGAAAATGTTTCATGTATTTATAAATTGGGTATAGTACCAGAGTGTTTCATTGAACATTATTTGATTATATCTGCACATAAATTTGACATGGCATTTTCTTCTTGGTTTTACACAGTAAGGCCTAGAAAGGGAAAAAATTCTTCCCAACTGTGTTATCTATGCCTAAATATGTGACAAGGCCATTACTGTCCTAAGCATTAAGGTCATCAGAAGTAATTACCATGGACCCAGACAGTAAGAGGGAAAAGGTTGTCAAAACAGAGCAGAAGCCCTGTCTCTGGAGATGCAATTTGCATGCCTGTTAATCCCTTGTTCACCCATGGGGAAGCTAGATTTTCTATTATTTAGATTCCCTGTCAAAGAATTAAGCCTTTACATAGAAGGAGACATGAGATGTCTCAGTAGATAAAAGGCATTTGTTGCTATGTTTCAAGACATGAATTTGATCCCTGGAACTTATAAGGTGGAAGAATAGAACCGATTTCTAATTTTCCCTGCAAGTTGTATTTGCACCCCATACACACACCCTTCTTAGCTAGATAGACAGATATAGATAGATGATAGGTATTCAATGCTTAGTGAGCTATTCTATAGGAGCTTAGAATATAAACATACTGAGAGCAATGCAGAAGATGGAGGCCTGGCTTGTGAAGTCTCAGAGAAAAGTTTAAAGAAATTCTGTAGTTGTGGTTAGCTGGGGCTCGGGATAGCAGAATCTTAGAAATACTAAAGTCAAACGTTTGATCTGCTGGATACTAGATGCTGGCCAGCTAGAGCTGAGGAATTAGCAGTGGTTAAGAAGTGACCAGCAGGGGCCGGGCGGTGGCGGCGCACGCATTTAATCCCAGTACTCGGGAGGCAGAGGCAGGCGGATCTCTGTGAGTTCGAGACCAGCCTGGTCTACAGAGCTAGTTCCAGGACAGGCTCCAAAACCACAGAGAAATCCTGTCTCGAAAAACCAAATTAATTAATTAATTAAAGATGTGACCAGCATCATTGAGGTCAACTCTTTTGGGAAGTGTTTCATGAGAACACACAAAAGCTGTGCTCTAGGGGTAGCTAAGGTTACACCTCATGCTGGCAGCCAAATGTGGCAGTGTAAGAGTCACCCAGGCAGCACTGGTTTTGTTTTTGTTTTTTTTCCATGCAACAGACAGCTTTATTCAAAACATTAGAAAATTGATACACTGAAGGTTAAGCAAAGACACGTGAGTAAAGTTCCCTTGAGTTGAAGCTGTGGACAATCACAAATACAAACCACACTTGGCAAAAACATGGAGGCATATAAAGGATGTTCAAAGACTTAATTGAATACCAATAGCAAGCAATAATGAGTAATATAAACTCACTCCTATCTACCACACCTAGGGGGAGCATTAAAAACATTCCAAGAGCCGCAGCAGCCTTCGGAGATCCCGTGGATCTGTGTCTTGCTTCAACAGTGTTTGGACGGAACAGACCCAGGGCCTCCCTTTGTTAGCTTCCACCGCTCCTCATCTGCAGCCGCAGCCTCCGGGACCATCACCTCGCCCCTTTCAGCTCCCAGGACCAGCCAGCACCGTCTCTTTGCGGGTAGCTCCAGACTGCGTCTCAACCATGACCTCCCAGATTCGTCAGAATTATTCCACCGAAGTGGAGGCTGCCGTGAACCGCCTGATCAACCTGCACCTGCGGGCCTCCTACAAGTTGCAGAGCGATCGCGGAGGCCGTGCACTCTTTCAGGATGTGCAGAAGCCATCTCAAGATGAGTGGGGTAAAACCCAGGAGGCCATGGAAGCTGCCCTGGCCTTGGAGAAGAACTTGAACCAGGCCCTCTTGGATCTTCATTCCCTGGGCTCTGCCCGCACAGATCCTCATCTCTGTGACTTCCTTGAAAACCACTTCCTGGATAAGGAGGTGAAGGTCATCAAGAAGATGGGCAAACACCTGACCAACCTCCGCAGGTTGGCTAATGAGCCCCAGGCATCTCTGGGTGAGTACCTTTTTGAGCGGCTAACTCTCAAGCATGACTAGGAGGCCTCTCCTTCCGAGGGGCTCCCACCTCTGCTGTGCACCAGCCCACCTCAGGACCTTCACCCGAACCTCTCAAGAAGCCACTAGGCAGCTTTGTAACGCCCTGGAGCCCCTCTCAAGTCTTGGACCAAGTAAAAATAAAGCCTTTTGAAGCAGAAAAAAAAAATTCCAAGAATAATTTCACGTTTTAAAGAAACTGAGGTCACAAAACTCTTTTTCTTTTCTTTTCTTTTCTTTTCTTTTCTTTTTTCCCACAAGACTCTTGTCTTGTTTTCTTGACATGTTCTCACAAGCACTCAGAATTCTCCTCACACGACTCCCGTTCCTGGACCACGTTCTAACCATTATCCAACGCAAAGTGGTCAGTCCTGAAACCGTATATACACAAATAACACAAAAGAGATTCAGCAGGTTGTATTTGTATTTAGTTGCATGTTTATACATATACATATATGGGCAACAACAATAATCAAAGAAAAAGAGGCTATCAGTTTGAGAGTAAGGGGGGACATGGAGTTGGAGGAGGGGGGCTTAGGAAAGACTGAAGGGAGGAAAAGAAAGAGGACAGTGATACAATTATATCTTAATTAAAATATTTGAAAATTAAAAACTAATTTGAAAATTGAATGTGTGTATCTTTTGGTGCAACAGTTTCAGTCTTAGACATATACCTGTCAGAACAGTATATGTAATTCTGAAGAAAACAGACCTAAAAAATAGTATTGGCAACATTTACATTAATATTCCCAATCTAAAAACTGTACAAATGTACATCAACCTAAATAAAGTGGATAATAGTCACATATAAAAAACTACATTCTGAAAAATATATTGATCTTATAGTTATATTCAAAAAACCATGAATGAATATCATAAACATAATACTGAGAAAAAGAAGCTAAGTGTTGGGTGTATACTGCCTGAATTCTATTTTTATTAATTAAATTTGTTCTTGGACAAGTTCACATGAATGTATAATGCATTCTGACTATTCACTGCCGTCCTATCCCCTATATCCCTCCCAAACACTGTTTTGAAGGCAGCTGAGGCTTGGCACTGGGAGAGGCCAGGAGAGGCCATTGCTTAAGGTGCAACCCAAGTGGCAGTTGAAGGCCCAGGACTGAAGGGGTCATGCAAAGAAATTGAAGCTTAGCATCATGAAGAAAGCCTATGAGGGGCTGTTAGTGAACGTCCAGTGTAATTGCAGCAGAAGACGGCAGCATTTTGAAGATGCCAGGATCATGGGATGATTAGAGCAGCAGCAGCAGGGGAGTAGAGCCTTATCGAGCTTAGATAACAAACTATTTGTACTGCAGAAGGCAGGACTGGAGGAACCATTTGGAAAAGCCCAGATCCTAAGTAGATCCCAGACACTGGACATGGTGTTATTTATACTGTTAAGAGTTTAGTTTTGCTTTTATCTGACTGTGAATGTTCCCTGGCTCAGAGGCTCACAGTAGAATTATTGAACTTTACAAAGAATGTTTTTAAAGAAAAATTGGATAATTTATTTTATTTTATTATTTTGATTTTTGGTTATTCGAGACAGGGTTTCAGTAACGAATGCTATATGGGGTCACAATCCCTTCGGTGATGCTTTTTGACACGTATGTATTTAGCAGATTTGAAGTGAAGCACATACACATGTTAAAGAAGTGGCATCTGGTGTCTAGGTCTTCTGAAGGCCGAGGAGAGCTTGTGGTGGAGACATTTTCTTGTGTCTTCTGACATGACTCACAGCTGCGGTGAGCTAGTGCATGAGCACAGTACGTGGCTTATTGAATCCAGATGAAGAATGTTCTCCACTGTTCCAAGAGATTCTTCAGTTGTAAGAAGCGTGGTAGAAGGCATCCCATCTTGTTCTTGGGGACTAGATGTTCTTCTTTGGGTATCATAGCAATAACAGGAACAACAACAATAAAAATGAAGTAACAGCTCCCAAAGTAAAAATTAGAGTTTTCGTGTGTGTGTGTGTGTAGACTATAGGTGGATTTTTCTCAATCACTCTTTATCTTACTAACTAGGACAGTATCTTTTGCTAATCTAGGAGATGGTTTATTGTGTTGTACTAGCTGGCTGTCATGCTCCAGAAAGCCTCCAGATCTGGGATTACATGCACATGGCTTGTGCCCAGCTCTTTAACATTGGTGCTGGCAATCAAATTCAGGTCATCATGCATGTACGGCAAGTACCTGGCTAAGCATAGTACCAAATGGATGATTTCGAAGATCTTCATTGGAAACCCTTTTAACAAGCTGGGAGCTTTTGAATAATGGAGTTGCCACGAAGCCGCATTTTAATTTGAGGGAGACTGAGCAGTGCAGTACTATAAAACGTACCATGGTGTCTTGATTACTTGTGGGCTCACATGCTCATAGCTGTATAAATTTAAAGTGAGATTTAAATAAGCATGCTAATAAAGAGAAACAGAATCAAGATCCAGGTGACAATGACTCTGTGGCTCTAAATATGCTGGCAGGAAATGGAGACAGATGTTCTTGGGGCGGGTAACCAATTCTAATCACTATTCATAGGCATATGGCATATGATCAGTTTGTTGAACACTTTTCTCATATTGTATGTGTCATTGTAAGTCCAGATTCTTGAGCAATCATGAGGGAGAGAAAAGCAATATCTTTTATAAGATGAAGTTTTTCAAGTAGAGCATCTCAAAATCTAAGAAATATGTAAAATTTCACATACAAATGAAGCTACAAGTTTCATCTTAAAAGATTTAATTGTGTTGACGATCTCAAATCTATCCTGGTTGTAAGAGTTGGAATAAAAGATTCCCCCTTAAGAACTGAGGTTGCAGAAAGCCATATCTATGTTAAAGGTTGTTAGGCTGATGATAGATTAGAACTCCCTGATGGTAGTGTGTTATGAGGCATATTCAGAGACAAATATCCTGGACTATCTTTTTTTTTCCTTTATTTATTTATTTATTTATTTATTTATTTATTTATTAAAGATTTCTGTCTCTTCCCTACCGCTGCCTCCCCTTTCCCTCCCCTTCCCCCCAATTAAGTCCCCCTCCTTTGTCAGCCCAAAGGGCAATCAGGGTTCCCAGCCCTGTGGGAAGTCCAAGGACCACCCACCTCCATCCAGGTCTAGTAAGGTGAGCATCCACAAAACTGCCTAGGCTCCCACAAAACCAATAGGTGCAGTAGGTTCAAAAACCCATTGCCATTGTTCTTGAGTTCTCAGTAGTCCTCCTTGTCCGCTATGTTCAGCGAGACCGGTTTTAACCCAGGCTTTTTCAGATCAGGAACTCACCAAGGCCAGCTGGCCTGGGTCTGAAAAAATCCTGGACTACCTTTAGTTCTTTTAATATCCATTTATTGCCTACCTCTGTGTCTGACCTAACATCCTTTCAATTATTAGGTACAAATTTTGGAAGATATTTACAAACCACTAGCTCCTATCCAATAAAAATTAAGACTGTCATCATGCAGCATTAAAAACCTATAAGACCTCCTTGCTTTGCTATAACATACCTAACGAATGTCATCAGTAGAAAACTTTCAAAAGGGATATTTGATTTTTGACTTTCTTTTGTTTTTTTTTTTTTGACTATAACAGTTCATGGAATCATTTCTATGTTGGAACATGGTGTTTGGGGCAACCTGAATTTGTATTACCAAGATACGGCCACTTATATTTCCCATAGAATAAATAATCTCATTCTTTTCTTGAGATGAGAGCTAGATTTTGTACTCACATTTCCTTAGGCATTCTCAGGAGGTACACTGAAAATCTTCCAATAGTATTAAATGAAAGTGGGGTCCACAGAGGCAGAGAAGGCATGATTTGGGAAATGGCTAGTTTCTTACATGGAATTGCTTTCCTGTGATTCTCTTTGGGCATAGATGCTACCACCCTGCCGAGCTTGAATTAGATGTCCTGGTATGCAGAAGAAAGAGCTGCATCACCGTCACCCAGGATCAAGTAAGTCATGGAAGAGGGAACATTTGACATTCAGGTCCAGTGAGCTGAGGGATGAGTTAGATGTTAACGTAGAAAATTTAGATACAATTTTTTTATACTGGAAAATCTAATCTAAGTGATTATCCTTACAGTTTTTGACAATTTACTTAAGCCATATACATCATGATTCCTTGTGACACTCGAGTGTCATTTTTGCTGTGTAGACAATGATTGAGGAATCTGGACCAAATCATAGTTTGTATATGATTCTACTGAGGAACGATTGCTTGGGGAATCTCTTACACGTTTCAATTTACCAATTGTCCATCAAACATATGATACTGTGTAATCTTCCCAATGTTAGATCTGAGAAATACACACATGGCAGCCTACAGAATTTGCTTGGGAGTAATGAACCTAAATAATTACAAAATAAGATTTCTTAATTTTATTGCATTAGATTCTAAATTGGAGATTGATTTTGCCAATGACTTTATAATGGTCTGTACTAATCAAATAAAATTAGCTGAGAAGTGATACCAGGCACTCCAGTCTGTCATCGACAATGCTATTTGGCAAAACATTCTGGTTATATATAAATGAGTATCCATTAGGCACATATGACTTTTAATTGTGTGCTATATAGCCGTGGCTAGGCATTGAATTTTTAGTTTCATTTCATTTTAATACATTGAACTTTAAATATTCACATTTAAATAACCTATGGTGTATTGTATCTTACCTGACAATGTAGAGATTAAAAGATATTCATCCTCAATATAGTTTTGACCTTGAGATAGCAATTTTTATTTTATTGTACAGCTAAGCCTCTGAATAATAAAAAGGACAGATCTTAAAATATAGCAATTGCGTGTTTCAAAATAGCCCGAGGGAGGGATTTTGAATGTTCCCAACACAGATAACTGAGAAACGATGCGGCAGATGTGCCATTTACCCTCATCCTGTCACGCTGGACTCCATGGATATATGTGATTATTAGTCAGGAGATAAAAGAACTTAGAAAATTATTTGTGCTCATAGAACCCTTAGTTGTCTCATGCCAGAAGAATGAACCTATTCATTCAGTTAGGAGATGGTCTTGGAAAATCTATCTGTTCTCTGAAAAATGCAAAGATTGTTTGAAATCATGTGGTTAAATGAGTGGTAGACAATGATTGTCAATAATATCTCAATTACTTGTATTATGTAGAACTCATTTTTTCAAAAAATTATAGTTTAAGAATACTATTTGTAAAAGTATCAGATCTTTTAGAAATCTGGAAAGTCTAGAATTCTTACCATTTTCTTGAATGGTGTGTATTGAGAAAGAAGTCCAGCATTCTTAACCTAGGCAATGTGGATTCTATGATCAAGATCCTAGCTAGTTGGCTATTGTGCTTTCTATGTCAACTTGGCTGGCTGTTCTTTCTTCCATCCCTTCTGACTCCCTATCTTTGAGTGCTTTTGGTAGAAAATGATGACAATCCAGATAAATAAATATTCTAGCTCCTGCACATAAGACAAGTGACTTTGAAGAAGCTCATCCCTAAGATGTCTTGTTTCCTATATGAAGCTGTTACAGTGTACTCAGTTATCCATGGTGCTAAGATGCCAATAAGGATGTGCTTGAAGCTGTTCTTGTCAACATTGCTATAAAGGAGAGATGTTGCTGTGTTTCCTGGAGGGGAATTTAACTCAGCTGCTCTTCATTGACTGCATTCAGAATAGCTGCAGAACCCCGGGCCAGGCGAGCCAGTGGAAACAACCCTTGGCAATGCTCTTTGTCCAGATTCTATAATACAGGAAAAGCACAGAACTGTAGTTCTGTTTTATGGCATTCATCCAGATGGTCAAGAGAAGCTTCTAGAAATGACATCACAGAGCCTGTGGATATCAGCATCCTGAGACAAGATTTATTTATCGAAGAGACAGTGGTTAACAGCAAGAAAATTGAGAAGACTCAAATAGTGACCTCAAACTGAAGAGACAATCCCCTTAGTATCTGGCATAAAGGATAAAGGAAGTTCACTTTCAATTCACTGAGTTGGAGGTCTGTGTTCCTGGCCAAGTTCTCTGGGATACAAGTGTCCTGAAAGAATGTGGGATAGAGAAGTTAATGGCTCATATTCTTACTCATTGCAAAGGAATTTGGAAAGCAGAGATTCCACCCTACAGTACTTTGGAAGCACTTGACATCTTCAGGTTCAGACCTGAGTCACTACCTTCTCAACACCTCTTTGACCACTTTCTTTTTTATTAAAACAATTTTTATTAATAACAGCTTGTGAAAACTGGGCAGTGGTGGCACACACCTTTAATCTCAGTACTCAGGAGGCAGAGGTAGGCAGATCTCGGTGAGTCTGAAGACAGCCTGATTTACAGAGCGAGTTCCAGCGCAGGTTCCAAAGCTACACAGAAACCCTGTTATGAAAAATCAAAACCATAACCAAAAAACCAAACCAAACCAAAAAAAAATTGTGATAAACATTCTTTTGGGGATCCTAAAAAACTAACATTTTATTCTTGTTATTAATGGGTGGCTTTGCTTATACATAATTAAAGATTGCTGCATTTTCTGCACATTAGTCTTTCACCTCTTTTGTCTTTATTACAGTTACTGGTTTAAAGGAATTTTTAATCTGAGGCATATATGTATATATATTTGGTTCCCTATAATTTCATCAAGATTTTTTGATGATGGATTATATAGACACAAATTTTACATTTACTATTTGGATAAAGAAAACCATAGATTTCTGTGACCTGAGTAGTGTCCTTCTGTATGTTAGAAAATTATTTATTCCTATTGTTTTGGTTATCATTCTATTTTGATCCTCTTCTGCCATGTCTTTGTAGTTTCTGGGCAAAGATTCGACTTTTTGTTCCCCTCCTCCCCGTATTTAATACATATCTTATATTTTTGTATCATTAGGATAGTTTTAGGATAACTTATTTTTAACTATCTTCTAGTTCATTAAAGTCTCATTCAGTTAGATTTTCCTTGTAATCTGTCAGATCATTAAGTTTTACATTTTAATAATTTTGTTATTTCTAAAAATAATCTTTATTTATTCAAATTTTGTTGTTTGATTTTCATATTCCATATTTTTCATATAATCTCAACATGTGGAATATTTATGGAAACATCTGAAAATGAATAATTTCTTATTCTCTTTATGGAAAGCTTGAGTATCTTAAAATATTTGTTGGTATGTTGGTTTTGGTGTCTGTCACCAATTTCACTAACTCACTTCATAGCTTTCTATTGTGAACCTTGATCTGAGGTAATTCGATGAGGTCTGAATGATTTCATTCAGCTGCTGAATATTTTCATTGCTTCTGTTCGTCATCTGATGATGCTACCAGTTTGGTTCCACTTCAAGGTCTTTGTTTGCCACTCAAGTCTAAAGAATCACAGCTGAAAAACAGATTATTATCAGAGCAAAATTGTGCTTTCCAGTTGGGAAGCCTTGAAAAGAGGTGCTGACTTGTCAATATTTCCAGCGGCTAGATCTAATTTTTATTCATCCTATAGGACTTTCAAGAATTGTATGCAAAGATCTCTTACTCACCCCTTTGTATTATTTAGTCCCTAATTTCCTTACCTATCAGCCAGTGGGGCTGAAACTGAAAATGAGTGTGGCTGGGCAGGTGCTTCTTGGGAAAATTGGTTCCCATCTTTAGTTTCTAGACGTCGTCCTTTGTTCTTCTTCTCAGCTTTGGAACACTCTTTGCTTTCTTGATCTCACAGGAAATTATCTAGGAAGAAGTTTTCAATTCATTACTAATTTTTTTAAGTCAAAGAGATCAGTGCCCTTAGTATCTGGTATAAAGGATGAGGGAGCACCCTTTACACAATGGAGTATTACTCAGTAGTAAGAAACAATGGTATCTTGAAATTTGCAGACAAATGGATGGAACTAGGAAAGACCATCCTAGGCTATCATTCTTTGTATAAGCTTTCATTTGTGACTCATCGGCACAAAGATCTGAGAAGGAATCTGAAGCTGTAACTATACTGTTGGAATATTGACTATCATCATCCCTGGGTGCCTCTGCTTCCCACATGATGCCATAGATCAAAACCAGCATACATTCTACCCCTCAGATCCCCAAACTCAAAGCTACAATGCTGTTGGGATGCGGTTCTTGTTGCTATGGAGATTTCCTGGTGGTTTATAAAGCAAAACCATGCACATTTCAAATGGAGAAAGGAGGGAGGCAGTGGGCCTTATGAATGTAAATTCAAGAGTTTCTTTCAGTAGCTTTGGACCATGCCTATCAGCTCATTACCATGAGTCAAGTATTTGTGTGTGTGTGTGTGTGTGTGTGTGTGCGTGTGTGTGTGTGTGTTTATCAAGGGAAATCTCTCTTGTTCTTGTATGGCAACTGTGGATTAAATATGTTCATCAAAACAAACAATGCTGTAATAGTTCCGCTCCAGTGGCTGTAGAAGTCAGACAGAGCTGTGGAAAGGAATGAGGTATACAGGCTCTTTCAAAATGCCAGAGAGACAGTCAGAATGTTTCTTACATTGAAAACATTGTTTTTGCCATTTGCATACTCATAGAAATCGTCAGTATCCTTTACATGTATATGTGGCCTTGTTTGAAATTTTATGTGGTTACTGGGAACAACATCCCCATGATTGTCCCCTAGCCTAGTGAGGTTTTGTAGTTCTTATGGAGGAAATTGTGTGGAAACCAAGATCATCCTTATTGATAATGATTGGTTGCATTCTGAGTTGAGTCAGTTAGGAGTCCATATACCTTAAGCATTCTCCGTCTGCCCAACTCATTCTTTGGTAGATAGAAAAGGCCCTTTGTGCTACTGATAGCTCATGATTCACCACAGGCTTTGTCTTCTACTACATGTCTTAACACCACTGATGGTTTAGAATCTCTGGTCACCAGTACCTTTGTATTTTCTCTGTTGAGAACTCAGTGTCTGCAAATGAACAGATTCACACTTGGGCAATAAGAGGCCATTAAACGGTTCTGCTTCCTGAGGAACAGCTAATGTGGAGAGACAAAACTAGACTGGGGCCCAGTGCTAGGCTTTATCCAAACTTCATTTGGCTTTTAGTAGGCTTCTTGAAAATATTTTTATTTAAATTCTTTAAACTATTTGTTTAGTAAGTTTCGAGATAAAATCTCACGTAGCTCACAATGGCCTCAAATTCTATATGTAACCAAGAACCTAGGCCTTTTGATCCTCCTGTTTTTCCATCTCCGAGTTCTGTGATTTCAGGGATGCATATGTACTGGTTTGTGCTTTGCAAGGGATAGATCCCAGGCTTTCCTGGTTTATGCTTTGCTAGACATGGAACTCAGGCTGTCCCACATACTAGACAAACACTGTACTAATTGAACTACTTCCCCAGTCCCTGGTTGAAATACACTCTTAGCTACTGACAAGACACATTCACAGCATTTTTATCCAAACTCTCTTGTTTGTGTTCCTCAGCCACATGCCCCTGATTTCTCTATGAGCATGAATTAAGACATTCTAAAACTATAGGTCAAACAGCTCTTCCCTTTGGCTGCTTTTGTTGGATATTTTGTAATGAGAGAAGTAACTAACAAATGGCACAAACAAGATTTCTGCTGAACTGTAATCTGTTCCTTAGGGTTTTTTTATACACAAATCATATTCACAGCAGAAATATATATATTGAATGAATGACTTTATTACTTCCTAGAGTTATCAAGCCATGAGATCTGTTTTTATGCTAATAAAGAAATGATCATTATTTATTTGAAAGTTAATCTAAGTATGAGCTTGCAGAGAATTTATAAGTTCTTCCTAGTCCACTTTCTTCTAAAATGAGGATGTCTTCCTTTGGAATACTCTGTTAACACATATTCCACTTGGATTTTATTGTGAATGATCAATCTGTACACCATAGGACCCTTTCATTAACAAAAATTACCTTCAAAATTACATCAGCAATTCAAGCATCTATGGTAAACTAAATAAAAATGGATTAAAGTAATTATCATTGAAGTACCATTTTAAGAGCTATGAAAAATGGGCACATTGTCATTTTGATAAATAATGCTGCTGTTGAGGGAGTATGCAGACTTTCCTATTTTTCTTAGGAGTTGCAAACTCGCATCCATCTAAAAGCAGTCTGAGATGATGACACAGTAGGCTGGTTCTGTGCCAGGGAACAGCCATTACCATCTCTTTTAATAAAAGTGCTGATGGCCACTTCTCAGTAATTCACCTTAAGTAACAGATTTGTGGCTTCAGCATGGAGCTGCAACTGATTATCAGCACTTAGCATTCTTAGTAGACAGAAATCTGTATTGAAAATGGTACTAAGACATAACAGCAAGAGTTACGGGGTGATGCCTATCCTCAATTAATACTTTTCATACCAGGTAAAACCTGAAGCAAGTTTCTCTTTCTTTCTTTCTTTCTTTCTTTCTTTCTTTCTTTCTTTCTTTCTTTCTTTCTTTCTTTTCTCTCTCTCTCTCTCTCTCTCTCTCTCTCTCTCTCTCTCTCTCTCTCCCTCTCTCTCTTTCTTCCTTTTTTTGAGGCAGGGTTTCTCTGTATCTTTGGAACCTGTCCTAGAACTTGCTCTTGTAGACCAGGCTAGCCTTGAACTCACAGAGATCCTCCTGCCTCTGCCTCCTAAGTGCTGGGATTAAAGGCATGCACCACTACCGCCTAGCTCTGAAGCAAGTTTATTAAGGGCCTTCCAAAATGTTTTCTTCACGAAAACTGATTATTTTTGTTTCAAATAGTTTATTACCTTTAATATCAATGAGTCTTGCCTGAATACAGCTCTGAGGCTTTATCTAGCCTGCTCTCTTATTCTGAAGGAAGACAAGCTTACCACTTTGGCTGAGGTGCTTGAGTTCTATTACTAAAGACTCCACGAAAGGGATATGAACTAGGAAAAACAATTTCACTCCATTTTGTACTTTATCCTGGAGCACTTGGAAGGATGGAAACCAGCTGGTGCCACCCCCAAAGCTGTTTCCTCCTCGTTGCTTTTTTTCCCCAGGTATGACACTGCTTCTGGCATTGCTATATACCTAGTGGTTCTTAATAAGTAAAATTCACTTCATAATTTTTCTTAGTGTGAGTACAATTGACATTAAATTGTGTAATATTGATTCTGCGGGTAACAGCCCCAAGACTCTGAGATTTGCACAAAGGCAGGTTAGTTAGGAGCTTGTCAGTCATGGATGAACCTCATGAAAAAATTAGGAAGGTGGGATTGGACATGAGAAGGTGACACTCTTCACAGGAATATCCTAACTGGTTCTTCAGGTTGCTTAGTTGTCCTGTTGACTGTTTCAGGAAAGAGGGTAAATGTTGAGAAAGGCAGATTACTTGTAGAGAGTTCAGTTTCTAGTTAGATGGTACCTTCTATCCATCAGCTGCCAGCATTCTCGAAGTCTGAGTCTCCAAGGGAGATAAGGACACACCACAGCACCCATAGTTAATAAATGTTTGCTGAGTGACTTTACTGTTACTGCTTCTAAGTATAGGTGTTTCCCACATTACTGAAGGGAGCAACAGAGACGATTAATTCAAAGGCAGGGATACAATAGAAGAATGAAAATCTTGCAAGGTCCCCACACATGAGTGGCAGAACTGAGAATTACAATAGGGGTATGCTGTTTCCAAGATATGATGATTGTTTTGTGTTTTCCTCTACATTTATACTATGACCATCGTGTTGCCATTAATGCTTTCTTCGGAGCAAAGTGACTTGAATCTCCATTTTTTCTCCTGTCACATCCTGTTTGGCGTTTTTCTTGCTGAGACCAAAAAGCAAGTAAAGGGTTTATTTGACTTAACTTCCAAATTGCTGTTCATTATTGAAGGAACTCAGGACAGAAACTCATACAGGGCAGGAACCTGAAGACAGGAGCATCAGCAGAGGCCATGGAGGCTGCTACTTACTGTTTTTCTTTCCTTGGCTAACTCAGCCTACTTTCTTATAGGACCTAAGACCACCAGACCAGGGATGGCACCACCCCAATGGACTGGGCCATCCCCAATTGATCACTAGTTGAGAAAATGTCCTGCAGCGGGATCTCATGGAGGCATCTCCTCAAATGAAGCTCCCTTCCCTCTCGTAACTCTACCTTGTGTCTGGGTGACACAAAACCATGCAGTACTTTTCTATCCCTGAAAATTAACACATATCATTAATTAATGATCTAGGTCAGTGGTTCTCAACCTCTCAAATCCTATAATACAGTATCTCATTTTGTGTGACTCCCAACCATAAAAACATTTCATAACTGTAATTTTGCTATGGTAGGAATCATAATGTAAATATCTGGTATGCAGGATATCTGATAGGTCACCCCTGTGAAAGGGTCATTTGTGCCTCCATGGGGTCAAGAATCACAAGTTAAGAACCACTGATCTAGGTCAAAGGTCTCTCCTTTCTTAAATCTTTCTGTCTTCTAGGTATAATTTGGATCCTCCTCTTTTATGTGGCCTCCCTAAAGAATATGCTCTAATTTATCTCTTTGATGGTGTAGGAAGTTCTTCTGTTCATGTGTTGCTTTCATTGGTTAATGAATAAAGAAACTGCTTTGGGCTAGATAGGGTATAACTTAGGTAGGCGGAGAAGACAGAACTGAATGCTGGGAAGAAGGGCAGAGCGAGAGATGTCATGGATCTTCTGCCTGAGACTCTTGCCAGTAAGCCACAGTCACGTGGTGATATACAGATTAATAGAAATGGGTTAAATTAAGATGTAAGAATTAGCCAATAAGAAACTAGAGCTAATGGGCCAAGCAGTGCTTTAATGAATACAGTTTCTGGTGGTTATATTGGGTGTAAGCTAGAAAGGCGGCCAGGAAAATCAAAGGGACTCTCTCTCCATCAACACTTTACCTAATGTTTGATTCTCTTGTTCAGACTATATATCTTTAATAGCAAAAAATATATACCTATCTAGTGACTACCAACTACTACTTGTGTTTGGTAAGTAGCTAAGTACTCAAGGCTATCTATAAATAGACAATGCATTATGTGACACTTGTGTAGGATTCTAGTAGGTAGAGGGGACTGGAAATGACCCTGAAGCCTTGTTTAAGAAGTTTGGTAGTGTTCATGGTTTTCCAAACCATGTCCGCAAAGTCTTCATACCTAACTAGGTGACTCATTAGGCATGTGAAAAAAAACAGAAGCAGTTACTGCAAGACACCCAGCAAAGAGAACTTCCAGAATAAGCACTGCAGCAGCCGGCCACAGAGAGGCAGCATGGCAGCACTCAGATAGGTCAGCCCAGAGCAGGTCAGAAACGTAGCATGGCTGGTCACAGCAGGCAGTGCAGGAAGGTGGAGAACAGGTGACAGGAAAGAGGGCTGTTTCATCTCCTGGCGAGACAGCAACAGACAGTCCCACACTCTGCCATCTGGAAGGCCTGCTTCCAGGTGGGTGGAATGAGAATTCAGAGAACTTGGCAGCAGGTGAGAGGTAGAGTCCTGCAAGCCAGCTGGCAGTAGAACTCTCTGGAAGAAGTAATGAGAAAGTAATGAGAAACCAACCACAAGACCAGGATTTGGGAGAGAATCTCCTGCATGCGAATATCAGAGAGCATGAAATTGGAGCCACTCATACTAGGGCTCTAACAGCAGATGAAGCGGCATGGCAGAGTCAGGGGCTGCAACTAATGCGCAGGAGTGAGGTGATTACAGTAAAGGTAACATTAAATATGCAGGAGGCACACTCAGTAACCTCCAACAGAAAGGGTCTTTGCGGGGGGATACATAGAATAAAGTTGTCTTCAGGCATGGGATTTTTTTGGAGTATGATCTTATGGTTACTAGTCTGATAGCAACACTGGGCATCCTATGGAGACTCTGTAGATTTCATATCAGGATTTCACTGTCCAAGGGGCTTCTTTGCTATTTGCCCATGTTTCTTTGTCTAGGTTGTTTCTAAAGACTGCTGCAATCGACTCCCATGCCTTGTGCTGGTCTGTGATTTCTGAATAGAGCTCTGGTTTGTGTCTCTCAGTGACAGCTTCCCATTCCTCATTATTTCCCACTGAAGCAGTGTTCTCAAAAGAGTCTCCATTTGGCAGAGTAAGCCAATATAATAAGAAATTGGCTGCATGTCTCTCTTCAGTCACTCACCAGGCTTCTAACATGCATACAACCTGTTTCCCTTAGATAAAATACCATCACTCACTTTTCCAGTCATGGTCTTGGTGACTTGGTTGTTTGGTTGATTTCTTTTTTGCTAAAGACAGGAAAGATACAAGGCCTAAAGATTCATCATGTACTGCCCTACTCCAGTGAAGGTGGAGCAAAAAGAAAAACAAAATAGAAGTGACAGAAAGACTGATGGCATGGTGATCCAAGATCCTCAAACTGACACATAGATGGCTGCAAGGTGACATCTATGAGAAACACTCAGAGGACTTGACAGGATTCGTTGCTAAGCAAGTCAGTTAGTTTAGCATTTCTGATTTTTATCTAGATAATCCCTTTTCAAAGACTTTCAGAAAGATTCTGTACATTCTGGAAAAGTAATAGAGAAATGCTGAGAATTGAGAAACACCTGCCTCTGTTATCTACTGTACTATACAGAGGCCACAAGCTAAAAGATTTCAAGACAAAAGAGAAATCCATGGATTGGTTACAATGGTACCAAATCCCAGGAACAGCACCAGAAAACACATGAGTTAAAACAATAGTGTTTCAGGTGGTATTTAATACAAAGCTCAAAGTTATGCTTATCCTTATAAAATGAAGAAAATTTAGAATAGGACCATCCCATTTTAGGGTAGTACAAGGGAGAATGAATCTATGTTAATGCTTTATAAAAGGAATCTGCCATTCATAAGCACACACAAGTTGATGAAATGCAAAAGGGACAGATGAGCTCTAGTCAGTGGCAATATTCCTGTAATTCCAACACCAGAGGTTGTGGCAGGAAGATTGCTATGAATTACAGGCCACTCTGTAGGGTGAATTAACAGCAGTGGGAGAGTGACTCAAAAAATAATGAAAGAAAGGAAGAAACAAATAAAAACAAAAGAAAACAACAACAAAACATGCAGCACAATAAAGAGATGTTTTTGCCTATTGCTTCCAAAAGAACAATCCACCTTATGTTTCCTCACCATGTGGCCTTTTATAATTAATAAAATGTTTTAAATTCTTTGTTTTATGTGATTTTTACCAAGATCTTTGTGCATAAAAACCATGCACTAAAGCAAGGCATTTGTGTCTTATAGATGATCAAGCCAGATGTTGAACTCAGAAGACCTTAGTCTGCTCCACTCATTCTTTCTGTTCCCAGGAAGGACTAGACAGTGGAAGAAATTCACCATGAGCAGTAGCACACTGAGTCATTTCTACATTATTAACATATGTTGCACTTAATGCTATTCAAGGTTCTGTGATAGAATGAGATTGAATTTCTGTCAACTACATATGCTGCTCAGCTTTTTGAATTCTTTCTCAGAAGTACCAAGAGTCTAGCACCATTATGCATATACAAGCATTGTATTATATCATAGGCTTACAGTAAAAATTTCCAAGATCATATATAATTATAATTTCTAGTAACTTTCATAAAAAGTAAGGTAAATACATGCCAGTCCCAACTTTCTCTCCCTGCTTAACTTCCCTAGTCTTGATATTTTCAACACATAAATAGGTTAATACTTTGTGTCTACTTTCTGTTCCTATGTTTAAAATCTTACCATCCTATAAATATAATTTTATGGTAAAAATAAAACAGTACTGTTCCCTGAGTGGCCGCAGTGGGCAGTGGGCACAAGACCACAGCCGACCACGAAGGAAGCTGGTCCCAAGTAGGGAGTCGTGAGGCAGGTAAGAGACAGAGACCTATCCCATGAGGCGCCACTGTGGGTGAGAGACAGATGGATAGGAACACCATGCAGAGTGAGGCTGGATATTTATTTAGTGGGTTATGGAGGATAAAGGGAAAGGGGGAAGGGAAGAAGGGAGAAGAACAGAGAGAGAGGCAGAGAGAGAAAGAGAAACAGAGAGAGAGGAAGGGAGAATGGGAAAAGTGGAGTGAAGGAAGAAAGCAGAAGCTGCCTCTTTGGGAGAAAGATGGAAAAGAAAGGGACTCAGGCTTGAAGCAGAGCTGACAGGGGAGGGGAGTGGATGGAGACTGTCTCTTAAATGGAAAGGATAGACCATTACATTCCCATTTCTCTTTTATAATAAGAAGGCAGGAGGTTAGGCACAACAGTTTGAAGGAATTGGGATGGCATATTCTCAAGACTGCTTCCTCCTTATTTGTGGGCATAGTCTTGGGCGGCTTGGAAAACCTGAGAAAGCTGGGTGCTGGTTACATCCTGGCATAGCTTGTCTCTTTGCTCCTGTCTGGTGTTTGTGGTATAGAAATATCTGGTGTCTCTTACACCAATTTAAGGTATTGGCAGAACAGAGGACACAGTTTAGGAAAAAAAAAATTAAGATTAGGGAATTGAGAGAGGTATATCTGACCTGCTTAAGGTGGATTCTTTAATTCAGTTCCCTGGAATTCACAAAAATTTTGGGGGGTTGTAAAATTATAAGTTTTAACATATTTATGTCAGAATGACTGTGACAGATATTTTTGCATAATGAAAAATATTTTTAAGGCTATGGAAGGTAGCATGAGGGAGAAATTTGATAGCGTGCACTTGCTCTCATACCTTTATAACTTGTAAGTGCATGTATAATAACTTGTATTTATATTTCACTGAAATTTGTTGGGTGAGGTTGTCCTTTTAAACTGACAAAACCTCTCAACTGTTTAACTGCATCATAAATGTTTGAGAAAGGTAAAATTTTACTTGCATTATTGATTAAAAAAATGACAGAGGACTTGCTTGCTTGGGGAGTACTCCTCATGGTCCTCCAAGGTCACTGAGGTAGGTATTTGCCTTTTGCTGTTTAACACAGGGCCTGCCATGCTCCAGAAGATCCTGTGTGCTAAGAGATCTGTAGAAAGGCAAACCTAGCTTGTCCTGAGCAGATAGCCTGTTGATTCCAGCAATTCTGTTTACTGTCTGGAGATCTATTAAAAAAAAAAAAAAAGAGATGAGAATATAATGCTGATTTGGGATTCCCCTCTCTATGTTGTGAATGCTGTTGGTGAATAAAGAAACTGCCTTAACATGTTGATAGGGCAGAACTTAGGTAGGGGGGGAAAACTAAGCTGAATGATAGGACAAAGGAGGTGGGGTCAGAGAGAAGCCATGTAGACCTGCTGGAGACAAATGCTGGAACTTTAGCCAAAGATGAGAACCTATAGAATAATTCCAGACTACTATGGTTTGATGAATTGAGACCCCACCTGAAAGGTCACTGTGAACACCCCCCAAAATGCTTTGCCCAACAAAAGCAGGAAACAATTTGGAAAACTATGCCCATGTTCTCAAATATTGCTTAAAAATGTTTTTTTTTACATTTAAAGGGGGATATGCTATAGAGATTTGCATTGGTATGAATTTTATTTTTGCATACATATTTAAGGTCAATTTTGTTATACTGTGTATATGTATTTCTGATCTTTATTAAGGTATTGTGCTTTTCCAGCTCATTTAAAAGTATAATGTATGATCAAGAAATATAGATAAATAGATAGTCATCTATAATAGTCAAGCGTATAGTCATGTTAGTCAGATTTTTCTAGATATACAGAGATGTATTTCAGATGGACAGGGATTCTTCAAATCTCTCAAAGACTACAGAATATGGCATTTCAAGTGTTTTAAGAATTTAGGACTTTTCATGACAATGAAACGCATCTGCTCCTGGCAGCAACAATTACTTCAAGAGGAAGATGGTCATCAAAGAGGCTCCTTATGGAGTTGGTTAGCCATTTGGGCAAGAAACTGCTCTTGCCTGGACTTCTTCATGAACTGGACATGCAAGACCTGCAAAGAAATGACTGCTGAACTTGCTTAAAGGTGAGATGATCCTTTAGAGTTCCTGCTTCATGAAAGGGTCTGCTAGACACAGAAGAAAGTGGCTGACAAACTGCCTATGTAGGTGGAGATGTCTTTGAAATTTCCTGCTTCATGGAAAAGTCTACTGGATACTATTGGCCTATAAGCTGAAGATGGATGCCCAACTGGTACAGAAGAACTTTGGATGAGTGTCCAGGTAGTGAGATATCTCTGTCAATTCTAGAGTCTTTGTAGTTTCTTACAATGCACTTTCTATTTATATAGGTAATATTATATCCTTATGCAGTCTTGATGGAGTTGAAGAATTTATAGTTATAGCTATAGTTTTTCTTATTTATGATAAAAGATAAAGTAGATATAAATATTCTAACTGTAATTCTTGCTTGATAACTATTTTGTTATATGTAATTTGACTACATTAAAGCCTTCCTTTTTTATTTAAACAGAAAAGGGAATGTGATATTGGATTCCCCTCTGTATGCTATGAATACCATTGGTTAATAAAGAAACCATCTTGGGCCTGAGCAGGGAATAGAGGTAGGAAGGAAAAACTACACTGAATGCTGGGCGAAAGTGGGGCAGAGTAAGAGAGAAGCCATGTAACCCTGCTGGAGATAGATGCTGAAACTTTACCCAGTAAGCCACAATCAAGTGGCCATATACAGATTACTAAAAATGGGTTAAATTAATATACAAGAGTTAGCCAATAAGAAGCTAGAGATAATGGGCCAAGCAATGATTTAATTAGTATAGTTTCTGTGTGATTATTTTGAAGCTAAGCGGCTGGGAACTAACTAGCGTCCTTCTTATAATATAATGGTCTTTGCTGTCCCTTTAAGAGACAAGCCCTGCCCACTCCACTTACCCCATCTTCTGAGGCAAGCATATCTTTCTTTTTGCTTCCTGCCTGAATCCCTTCATTTCCATCTCTGTTCCAAAGAAGCAGCTTCTACCTTTCTCCTTTCTCCCCTTCCCACCCTCCTCTCTCTCTGTTTCTCTTTCTCTCTCCCTCTGCCTCTCTCTGCTCTTCTCCCTTCTCCCTTTTCCCCTCCATAACCCATTAAATAAATATCTAACCTTACTTTGCATGGCATGCCTATCCATCTGTCTCTCACCCTCAGTGGCTTCTCATGGGACAGATCTCTGTCTCTCACCTACCACACAGTTCCCTGCCTAGTACTGGCTGCCTTTGTGGCCCACTGTGGTCTCATGCCTACTGCCCACTGCTGCCACTTAGGGAATGGAGCAGTTTTATTTTTGCCATAACACATAGTCCTTTCAACATCCCACTCTAAATTTTCTCTTTGAAATCTTCATATTCAACATACACACTTGGACTACATTGGACTTCTAGAAGTAGAAGTTGGAAAAATGAACCACTCAGTGTGTAGTTTGGAAACAATGGTTGTGTACCACACATCTGCTGGCACTGAGGTTGTTGTAGACAGGCTGGATATGTCTCTCCACTTAGATCATGCTGAGGGAGCAATACATTAGGTCAGTATTCTGAATAAAATATATTTCCATAAAGTAAGGAATTTAATACCACATGGTGAGAGAACTTGGAAAAGGTATCTCTGATGGAATAAATGTTAGAGAGTCAGGGAAGAAGATTGCAAATGGAAAGCAATGAACCTAATATGATGAGCTGAAGAAGGGCTTAGAATCAGATGGACCAAAAGAACCAGGCTGCCAGGCTGAGGAGGTATCTCAGCAAAAGAGATTCAAGAGACTTACAGAATTTTAAGTGTTGTTGAAATTCTTTGATAGATTTCTAGAATATCAAGTTTTATGTTTTTATATCACAATTTGAATTTCCAAAAAACCAGAACATTCCAGGAAATGGAGACCAGACTGAACAAGAAACTCTCTAAGTTCAGAGAGACTAGGTAAGCCTTTAGTTTCTTAGCAAGATTATCCTGGCAGAACCTGGGATTCAGCCCTTGACTACCATACAGCTTGGATCCAGCATTCCCTGATACTTCTGCTGATTAACTAGATCAAGGGAGTCACTTCTTCCATACTTGTTCCAGCAAGAGGGCACAGGATAGGGGATGGGTGCAACAAGTCTTTCTCTGCCCCACCAGCTCCCAAATAATGGCATGGAGACTACTTATTAATTATGAAAGCTAGGTCTTTAGCTTAGGCTTGTTTATAACTTGTCCTTATAACTTAAACTACCAATTTATATTAATGTTTTGCCATGTGGCTTGCGATGTTATTTCTCCTCCTGTACATCCTGCTTTCTCTGTGTCTCCTGGCATCTGCAGCTTTCTTTTTCCCAACAGTCCTCTCTATCCCCAGAAGTCCCTCCTATACTGCCTGCCTACCTATTGGCCATTCAACTCTTTATTATATCAATCACAGCAACACATCTTTACACAGTGTACACATATTCCACAATGCATGGGTTCAGGGGCAAACCCAAATATGTAAAAACCGAGTGTTTCCTGTGCTTTTTCTCTTATTTTCTTTACTATTTATTAATTTTTTGTTGTTGCTAGTTTGTCTGTTTTCTAAAGAGAGGAAGAAAGAAAGGGCGTGGACTTGGGTGGGTTGGGAGGCCAGGAGGATTTGGGAGGAGTTGGGGGAGGGGAACTGTGATTGGAATATATTGTGTAATTTTTTTTCAACTAAAAAAGTAAGGAAAAATAGCTGCTTAACAGACTTTCTTGTCTAAAAGAAAGGACTTTGCAATGTCACTCTAAGGGAACTATTTGTATGTCTTAAGAGAGGGACTCACCCTCTTTCAGATGGAATTAAAATTTATATTTGTGTTTGTTGGAAATATTTTATCCAGTGTTAACATCCAAATTAACACAGATCCCATTGATATTTCCAATGAGATATGACTGGCTGTTATTGGTAACTTGAACTATAAAGAGACTTTTTCTGTTAGGTGTTCATATTGATTGTGGTTCTAGAATTGTTCACAGTGAATAAACTATTACAAAGACTCCCTGTGCGCCAGTTCATTCCAAACAGCCACAGATTTGTAACTATGGAAACTGAAGTCCAAAGGTAATTAGTGGGCATTTCCAACAAGTAACTCTGGTTTTAATTGTATTATCTTTAGGTAATTTGCATACACAGTCTAATTGTTGGAGACAGTGAATAGCTTTTCCTGATCTCTAATGAACAATTACCTGATCAGAATGACTGAAGTTTTGCTAATGACCCGTGAGACTGAGATGTTGTCAGCACACACCTCACTCTGACGAACTGTCATTGAGAACAGGGAATGCTGTGAGATTAAAGAAAGAAAACCGTGTTTTCACTAAGTTCACATTCCCCTATTTTTGTTAGCTCTTCTTGTCCCCAATGAACAAGAAAACAAGTCTCAATTTTTACTTTATCCACAAACAAGCTGAAGACATACTGATCAAGTTCTCAAGTCTTTCCCAAGTGTTCTTAGCCATATTGCAGTCTGTCCTTCAGAAGAGACGAATGCAGGTCCTCCAGGCCTCTAGAGGGCAGTGGTAGGCATCATCTCACCCAACTCTGGGATCTTTGGCTCCTGTGACTCAGGCAACTGTGTATCTCCTTCTTTCTAAGTATGATTGTGTGACTTGCTTGAATGGAGCACAAAAATGATGGAAAGCTGCTTTCATGGTTGAACTATAACGATGGCTGCTTTCTTCTAGTGTTCTTTCTCTCACTGGACTCTTCTTGCCATGCCAGTTGTTTCCCCAGTGAGGCCACTTACCATGCCTTAAGATATGTGACAAAGAGCTAAGGCCATCTAACCAACAGTATGTGCACAACTGAGTCCTCAACCTGAAAATGTTCAGAAATGTAATATGGACCAACAGCATGGGAAGTGCCTGGTGTTATACAGTCTTCCCCATGTTGAGTTACTAGCTGACATTTTCAGCTTACAGTGGGGTTTTAAGGACATAGTTTATCTCAAGTATTGAGAACTTAGGATAATAAGCAAGCTTCCATAATTTTAATTTTATTGTTTCATTCTGTGACATAGTTATTTACCTTTGATGCATGCTTGCGGTTATGTGGAATGCTCATGTAAACACTGACATATACAACAGGCTAGAAATTTCATGATGATGGAACAAACAAGCAGAAAGTACTGGGAACTGGGAGACAAAACTGGCACAGTGGTGTAAATTGGGAGTTGAGCACTGAACAGCATGGTGATTTCAGCATATGTGTAGAATGATTTTTGAGAAATGTATTCAACCAAGGCCCTCTGTGTCCATCATTTCTATAAGTGGGGACAGGAACAGCTGATGTCAGAGAAAGGACCTGGCAGCTGAGGTACAGAGAGCAGAGAGCACTTGATGGATTGTGTCCTTTCAAGGCAACAGTGAAAGACAGCATTTCCTTAGCACGGATACCTTTAGATATGGCCGTCTCATTCCATGCTCTGTGTTTACATGGAACTCATTTCTGGTTTGATCCCATCATGGCTTGGCATGGTTTTGTAGCTAAGGATTTTGTATATATAAGAAAATCTAAATGTGGATGGAATATATAAAGTATGGTTGATTTTTAGAAACAACTGTTTCTTTTCCTTGAAATATACGGTTTATAGAATCTCTCTTATGTAATTGGAGTTTTCTTTGGACTTCCAGCTCACAAATAATGACCCAGAGACTTATTATCAATTATGAAAGCTCAGCTGTAGTTAGTTTTGTTTCTAACTAGTTTTCATAACTTCAGTTAACCCATACTTTTAAGTCTACATTCTTCTATGAGGCTTGTTACCTCTGCTCATCCAGCCTCCTCCGCATTGCTGGCAACTCTGCCTCTTCCTAGAGTTCTCTCTCTGCCTGAAAGTCCCACCTAAACTTTCCTGCCTATCTACTGGATGTTCAGCTGTTTATCACACCAATCACAGCAACACACATTCACATATGAGGCCTCTTTTATCTTTAAAAGAATTATCTTATTTTGAATTATACATATGCACTGTGTTTTTGTGTGGGTATTTGCGAATGATTGTAAGCACCTGTGAAGGCCAGAGGAGGGTATTTGACACCCTGGACCTGGATTTCTAGGTAGTTGTGAGCTGTGACTTGGGTGTTAGGAACCAGGTGGGTTTTCTGCAAAAGTGATGCACACTCCTAACTGCTGAGCCCCTGTCGAGCCCCAAGGTTGTGTTTTAAATCATGTGTTTTATAACCTTTCAATCTACAATCACATGTTCACTTTGACATGGAATTTTCTATTTTCATCCCCTCTTTTTCCTTCTTCCTTTTTAGAAATATTGGTAGCACTGATAATATATTAAATAACAGAATGAAACTTATATGAATGGCTCTAATTATAAAAACGTTAAGGTTCTAGGCATCTTATTGTATTATTTAAAAGGTTTTACCCTGATAATTTCATAATATATACATTTTTTATCACTCTTTCTTCTCCTTCAATTTCTCCCAGACACACTATAACCCAACTTCATGTTCTTCACTCTCTAAAACAGAAAAACAAAATAAAAATCTGATTTGCATTCTTTTTTTAATACATTTTAATTTTATGTGTATGGGTGGTTTGGCTACATGTATGTCTGTGCATTATATGTGTCCCTGGTACCTGTGGAGGCCAGAAGATAATGGTGGATTCCCTGGAACTAGAGTTATAAACTTTTTTTTTTTCTTTTTGCCATCATGTGGTTGCTAGGAATTGATCTGGGTCATGTGGAAGAGCATTTAAAATCTTTAATCCTTTTAGGAAAATCTACTGAACATTACACTTTTGTTATTGTAAATGTTAATTATTTTAAGGTAGGGCCTCATGTAGCATATCTTGAATTTAAAATTGCTAAGTTGCTGAGGATAACTGTGAAGTCCTTATCTTCCTACTTCTCTTTACCATATGCTGAAATTACAGGTCTATGCCACCATGGTCTGGTTAATATTGATATTTTGAAACTGAGGAATGATTCTTGAATATAAATTGGGCATAGTAAAAAATTAAAAATATTGCTAAATTATAAAAGTGATATTGCATGAATATGAATTTCAAATGAAAATCTAAAATAGAAAGCAAAAAAGTTAATGTTTAATAATTTATAAAAACACTCCAGGGTACATAATAGTTACTAATGCATTACTAGTGGCTGAAAACATTAAGATCTGAAGAGAGAAACCACAAGATTCATGAAGGCATCAGAAGCTAAGTATTGCACAAATAATTGGTGAGCAAGAAATCATAAAAAGGCAACCATCGGAAAAATAAACAAGAAGTGTTAGACATTTAGAAAGCACAGTAAAAATTTTCGTAAACATTCTAATAGCTGAAAAATATTTAATACAAAATAAACTTCAGATAGGATTTCTTGGTGCATAAGATTACTAAGATGGTCAAACTCACTGAAATAAGAAGGCACAGAGAACCCTTTGTTTCTCTGTAAGTCCTGTGATTTTGGTAGACTCATTCCATGGAGCTCATCTGATCTTCATCTTCTTTCCCTTATTCTGGACAGAGTCTCTTGTATCCCAGGTCTGGCCTCAAACTCACTATGTATCTGAGGATGACTTTGAACTCCCAGTCTTTCTGCCTCCATCTCCTGAGTGCTAGATTTACAGGAATGATGTGGGAGTGATTTCTTATTAATAAAGAAACTGCCTAGGCCCATTTGATAGGCCAACCCTTAGGTAGGCGGAGAAAACAGAACAGGATGCTGGGAGAAAGAAGCTGAGTCAGGAGTCGCCATGATTCTCCCACTCCAGGCAGACGCAGGTTAAGATCTTTCCTGGTAAGCCAGCTCGTGGAGCTGCACAGATTATTAGAAATGGGTTAGATCGATATGTAAGAGCTAGCCAATAAGAAACTGGAACTAGCCGGGCCAGGCAGTGTTTAAAAGAATACAGTTTCCGTGTAATTATTTTGGGTAAAGCTAGCCGCCTGGGTGGCCAGGTGCCAGGAATGCAGCCCCGCTGCTCCTAATTCAACACAGGAATGCACCATCATTCCAAGTTTATTGGGTTCTAGAGATCAAACTCAAGGTCCTTGTGCATGGTAGGGAGGTACTTTACTGACTGAGCTATTTGGCTTCTGAATCTTCATTTTTAAATGACTCAGTTCCAGGGATTTGGAATTTTAAGTCAGATCTTGGAATTACCTAACCCTTAGGTTTTATGCCCAATAATCTACTGCCTTTTTTCTTTCTGTTTACTTAAATTCCATTTTAAGATATGATGTTACTATTGCATTATTCTAATCTTTCTGGTCTTGAACTTGTGATTTAAACAGATAGACATTGTCTAAGAATCCTGTCTCTATAGACATCTTATTCAATGTGAGTATCACTCCTAGAGAGATTTTTTCTGTTTGACTAACTCCATGCCTTTTGCCCTGGTCTATTTTCTCCTTTAGAAGCCTCAGTTTTCCTCGGCTCTTTATGAATAATAAATACCATATCTACAGGCCAAAAGTCATGATTACTTTTATTTAACAACTGAACAAATCCTATTAAAGAACAACTGTTTATCTTAGTTTTTTTTTCTCTAACTAGTAATGTGATGGTATACTCTTTAGACTCTTTTGAAGGGCCCGCCACCTAGTTCCCAAATGAGTCACACACAGTCTTATTCTTATTTACAAATAAGCTTGACTAGTTTCTTGCCTGCATTTCTTAACTTCTATTATCCCATCTATCCTTTGGCCTCTGTATTTTTTCCACTTCCTTCTTTAGAGCTTACTCTTACTCCATGGATTGCTGTGTAAGTGGGTGGCTGGCCTCTGATATCCTCCTCCTCCTTGGGCTACTACTCCAAACCCTTCTCTCAGTTTTTTCCTTCTATATATTCTCTCCACCTGCCAGTCCCACCTATTCTTTCTTCCACCTTGCTATTGGCCATTCAGATCTTTATTAGACCATCAGGTGTTTGAGACAGGCAAAGTATCACAGTTTCACAGAGTTAAACAAATGCAACATAAAGAAAAGTAACACACCTTAAAATAAGATGCCCAACACCTATCTCAGCTTCTAAGCAGGTAACTTTTGTAATTCATATTTATAAAACTGTTCTACGTTAATCTTTACTGCCCAATATTTTATCTTTAATTTAAAAAGAAAATAATTAAAGTAGGATTCAGTTGTTAAGAGTGCTTGTTGCTTTTCCAGAGGACACAGATTTGATTCCTAGTCCCTACATGGTGGCTAACAATTGTCTGTCACTCCAGTATCAGAGGATTTAACATCCTTTTCTGGGCTCCATGGGTACCAGGCATGCATGTAGTACATAGACAAGCATACAGGCAAAACATCCATATGCATAAAAGAAAAATACATAAATCCAAAGTGTGGTGGATTCAAATAAAGGTAATTATAATATGATTATGATAGACTTCTGACTCAGGTGACTTAGAGCTATAAAATTGCATGAATAATGTTATTCTTCTCCTTGACTCTCTTATGGGAGTGGAATTAATAATATTTTAAAGCATTTCTCCAATTTCACATTGTCAATATGACTGTATAAGCCTTATTGGAATAGTAATTGAGAGTTGTTATTAGGGAATGTGGTGTAGAGAGGAAGAACAATGTATCTTTTCCCTTAAGAGGGAAGACACAATTAAAGGAGCCTAATCTGACTAAGAGGGAGAGTGGAACTTCTTTGTGCTGAATGACAATTACACTTTACCCTTCTGATTTAAGTAATTAACGAGCCAACATCATTCTCCTAATCAGGTAATTAAAGTAAACAAAAGAACAAATAATTTGGCCTTCAATTGATAAGACATAATGCCAACCAGGTTATTACGAGCCTTAAAATAGACACTGCCTTTCCAGCTTCCTTTCCATTCACTACACCAGCTGAGTTAAAGCACTCTGCACTTTGTACATTGCATTTCCAGAATTCTTGGAAAAGGCATTTAAAGAAATAGACATAGATGATTATGTTAAATGCTATACCTTGGTCTTTAAAATGTTTATTTTATATTATGTATGTATACATACACACATATTTAGGAACCAATGGAACTTAAAGGAGTCATTTGATACTCTAGAAACGGAGTTACAGGTAGTTCTAAGTCACCATGTAGGTGCTGGGAACCAAATTTGGGTCTACTCCAATAGCAGTGAGTTTTCTTAACCATTGATCCATCTCTCAAGTCCTGACACATACACACACACACACACATACACACACAAACACACACACCCTTCTAGGTCTCAAAGCTCTTTATAAATCCAGTAAGATCATGCATTTACTTCTTGTATCATCCAACATACGGCAAATGAAGTTAAATGACTCTGATTCTTAAAAGTGTATATTTCTAGAGTCTGTAAAGTGCTGTGGATACTATGTTGAGTCTTCTGGTTTTTAATGGTGCTATATTTTGGGACTGTAGGCTCTGATGTTGGAATTCTCAGCCTCTGTTCTGATTCCACTTCTCAAGAATATCGTTGTATTATAAATTCAGATGTTTTAGTTTTGTTAGCACACATAGGTTAAGTATGGAACAGTAAGAACTCACACCTTTCCCATCCATCTCGCGCTTGGTTAGTATTTCCTTCTTTTTGGTCTCTAATGTAAGACTTGGGCTGATGTAGTAGAGTCTTCTGGAACACTACTGGTCTATGGCAGAGAGGAACAGCACATGATGCATGGGTACTGGCCCTTTTTCTATCTGCCGAGACTATCTTTAAATTTACTTCCAAATTATTTGTGATTTTTCATAGGGTGCTAATAAAAATAGCACCCTAAAGTCTGTTAGAGAATCTCTCAACCCCAGTGCCATCTTCGTTTTGTCATTAGTTATCCTTCTCCATATGAATTTTTCTTGTTTCTTGTTTTCTGAGTAATTTTGGATTGTTTCATATGTGAACACTTCACATATAGATTCAGAAAGCTTGAGTTTATACTGACAATAATTACAATTTGTAGAACTCTGAAAATCGTTCAGTTCCTTAGACACAAATATGTATAATTTATGTTAGTATGTTTTTACAAGTATTAAGCAAGGTGGCTGTACAATTATGCAAGCTCTTTAAGGATAATTACTGTTATTGATAGATGGTTTATTTACTTTAATTATATAAATTAACTTGTAACAGACACAACAAGCTATTTTAAAATTTCAGCATTTGTGACAAGACCTTTTTTTTGAGTCTGAAAGAATATAAGACGTTGCTATGGTCTACAAAGCTCAGGGGATAACAGTATAACGTCCCAGTGGTTTGATCAGAGCACTCAGTTATGCTGTGTATTCATGTGCTCTGCAGTGGCACGGGAGAAGGCTGCACACCTGCCCTCAGTCCAGCAACCCTCTGGAGGAGGATGATCAGCACTTCGAGATCCACTCTTTCATCCACCCCACGCAGCGCATGAGTGAAGCTTCCTTTCTTTGAAGTCACAGGAACCAGCTCTCTGAGGTTTATGGGAGGATTATGTGATTATTATTATTTTTGTCACAGGAGAATTGTTGAGGCCTAGGAAGAGTAGAACCCATTATCATAAGCCCCTGGTATTGGAGCTGGGAGTCAGTGTTCTCAGATCACATGGGGGTGTCTAATGGAGAGCTTATTCCCCAGTAGGGATCTGAGACAATAGCTAATAATAGAATAGTAAACAATACTAAATGGCAAAAACACCTAGGGTCCACTGAAATCCTCTTCAAATTTTGAATCATGAAGCAGATTTGATGCTAGCTATCTTTTCAGATATCCAGAAAGTATGATGGTTCCTAGAATGCCATAGTATTTCTAGAGGCATATACAGCCAAATTCATCCCAAAGAGTGTCTTGTAGCGTATTACCCAGCATTTCATTCTCCTCAGTTCCCTGTGATCCTCCGGTTTTGGTTTCCATACCTTTCCCATGTATATCCAGAGCTGTTCACTGTAGTGATATTTTGTTTGTGCTCTAACAAATAAAACTTGCCTGAAGATCAGAGGGTGAAGCTAGCCACTAGTTAACCATAGAGGCCAGGCAGTGGTGGCTCACATCTTTAATTCCAACACTAATTTGGAAGCAGGAAGACCAGTCTAAAAGAGAAGCAGAGCTCACACCTTTCATCCCAACACTTGGGATCTCATGCCCTTAATCCCAGCACTAGAGAGGTGGAGACAGGAAGTGATATGGCTGAGGAGAGAGAGGACTAAAAGGTGGGAGGAGACAGGAGCTCAACCCCCTTTTGTCTGAGGATTCGGTAGAGGTTAAAAACCTCTCTAGTGGTTGACTCCTTTACTTCTCTCATCTTTCAGTATTTACCCTGATAAGTGACTCTGGGATTTTACTATTAAGACCATTTAGAATTTTCAAACACAGTTCCCCATTACTGAAAATTTCCTTTTTGTGTGCTGAAGCAAGAACTTTCTCTTTTGAATATGCACTGTTGTTCAGTTCCCTCTGTGGGATACAGTTGAGAAGAATCAGCTCTACTTAACCAAACCAAAAGAAAGCCTTATGTTCAAATAAAGAAGAGTGCTGCCTCACATGCGTGTTTACCTCCTTTCCCAGGGTGTCCATGTCTGCTACTTGCTGAAACTCTAAGCTGTATATAGTTTTCATGCTCTTCATGGGGCTTACCCCTTCATGTGTCTGCTCATCCTGGATGTGTATCCTAGGACACCTCTACATACTGGAATAAAAATGTCCATGCCTCTCCCAGTAAGTCAAGCTCCTTCCCCCTCTCTTCCTTATGGTGTTGTTGACTGGCCATTCTTATGTTATGGTAATATTTTTGGTTTGTCAATTAGTCTCTTTCACTAGTCCGTTGACAAGAGGATTTGTTAAATGTGCATCTTAGCAAGGAATTTTGGCAAGGAATTGGCAAGGGATGTGCAGTCAGTAAGTATTGCTCTTTGAAATAAGCATTTATTCCTCTAGTTGTTGTCTCCATTTAACATGCAAGCTTGCTGAAGGAATGATTATATTGTGATGGGATGTACTGCTACAGACTATACCCATAACCTATCATCATGTAATAAACACTGCTGCTAATGTTTCCTCTTTACAAAAGGGATCCGCAGATGATTTACAGAGAAAGATTTAATAATGAGCATGGCTTTTTAATATTCAGCTTTGCCATTATAAACCATGAGAACGAAGGAATTAGTGATAAGGAGGGGAAAACACCCAGAGGAGTAAATAAGAAAAAAGAAATCAAAAGGGGGTGAGTAATATTGCGAGAGGAAGACAAAACCCGAAAGTGCATTATTTGAAAAATTGATGTTTGGTATGCTTGCATATGTATTTTAATGTTGTTTACTTGAAAGTAAAGCTGAAATTATCTTAAAAATGACAAATGGGTGCTATAAATTATCCACATTTCCCACAGCCAGAGCACCATCCTGGTGTCTGTAAATGATTTGTATGCCTTATGGCAAGCACGCCCCATTGGGTACAATTATATGATTGTTTATTGAATAATTGCTCTCCTTGTCAAGTGTTTGATTGAATATTTGCCTGCTCCCTGTAATATTTGCACTGAGTAATTGTCTGCTGTGGGTAATACCTTCACTTAGTAATTTGCTTGTTCTGAATAATATTTTCCCTGAATCATTTCCCATTCAGCATATTTTATTGAATGATTTTCTTGTTGTGAGTCATGTTACAGTAAGTTTGATGAGTGTGACTTGCTGAACTTCATAATTTCTTTGTATTAGTTAGAGTGTAGATACAAAACTCCCTAAGTCCTTGCCTTATCTTTTGTCCAGGCTGCTCAGAGGTTACATAACAACTTTCTTTCTAAGTTCTTTTCTAGTCGTGGAACATTGGGGTGAAATGCTGCAATCAAGACAATAAAATGAAATTCTTTTTGAAATACCCTAGCAATCAGAAAAAAAGAGTAATCTAACTCAGATATGTGTAAACATTTTGACTAAGTTGTTCCCAGAGGTTTCTTGGAGATCTCTGGAGTCAGTTTTAATGGCTGTAATATTGACCAGTTTCATTAAAGACAGAATAAAATTGTTATATAAATAAATGTAGCATGAACTGTTTACTTATTAAACACCAAGTACAGAGTAAATATAGAAAGGAAATGCTCCAAGAAGCGAAACATCTCATACTTGTCAATCATCACAGGTTAAAATCACTCATATTTTATAATTTCAAATGAGTTTTAGAGATGAGCAACTAAGAAAATATACTTCCAGCTCCTCCTTTTAGTTGCTTGTTACTAACATTTAGAAGCGGATGGAGTAGAATAATAGGTAGGAGGTCATTTCTTTGAAATGTTTGCTTTCCTTGAGGTAAAACACCTTAAATTTGTCCGGTCATGGCTTGCTAGAAATTGGAATTTTCTTTGGTAAATCTCAAATTCACTTTTATTAAGTGTAGCACCATCCCATATTCCTTGACCTTCTGTGTAACTGTGGGCTGTGGTTGGTTTTGAACCAAATCCTTGTTCCCTCTTATCAGTGCCACCGTGATCTCTTTGTAGCATCTGACAGTAATCATGAACGTAAAGGTTAGTGCTGTGGAGAACAAAATGAGCTGAACAATAATAACCAGGAATAATAGAATTAAGGAGTTACATCTCTAAAGACCTTGTTTACTATGTGTGTGTGTATGGGTGTACATGTATGTATGTATGTTTGGGTGTGTATGATTTGTGCACATATATGGAGGTTAGAGAACAACTTTGTGGAGTCAGTTCTTTCTTTCCACCTTTACCTGGACTCCAAAGATTGAACTCAAGTTACCAGGTTTGCACAGCACTCTCCAGTACCTGTTATCCATCTTTCCAGCCCCAGGAATTATAATTTTAATAGAATTTTAAAATAACCTTAATTTAGGAAATAATCTATAACCACAAACTTGAAGTGAAATGAATGATACATGGATGTTTGATGGAGCAGGTAGCAATCTTAAGGCAGGGAAGTGCTTGGTATATTCCAGAAGAGCTACAAGCCAGTTGGACTTGGAGGTGTTAAGAAGAAATGGAGGTCTGAGAAAGAAAGTGAGGTATCACACAAGTGAGACTCCTGACACCTAGAGTCAGCCACGTGTTTGGAACTATCATGTTGCATAACATGCTGAAAATAATTGGTTAAATTATTTTAAATGCATCTTTACAAGGAATATGGTTCTAAGGCTGAATGAAATTAAGATCCATTACAATATTTTAGAGAGAAAAATCATGTCACAGATTGGCTGGCATTTGAGAAGCATGGCTCTGGTTACTGTGTTGAAAATAGCCCCCAAGGAGGAAATGGCTGTGCCTGGGTGACCAGTTAGGAAACACGGTAGGCTGAGCACTGACAATTCAGGGCTCTGAAACACACTCGGTTGAGATTTTTTTAGATAACTAAATAGAGATTTGAGTAGGTAGTTGGATATGAAAGCGTGGTGCTTGCAGGAGAGCCATTTGGCTGCTGATCTAAATTTGGGCATTATTGGCGTGTATTTGGCATTAAAAGCCAGAGACAAAATGACATCACCAAGGAAGGAAGTGTAAATAGAGAGCTACAGACTGATTCTTTGGGAAATACATTATGTATTTGAGAGAAACTTTGTATATGAAAATAACCATTGCAATATATACAAATTCGTCAATAATATTAAAGTTGAAAAAATAAGGAACTTCATATGTCAGTCAGACCATCCCTTCATGAAAAACAGTGATCGCAATAACAGAAGATATAATTGCAATAAAATATTTAGTAAAAGAAATCATCATTCAGGCCAGTACATATAGCACAAGAATGTACAGGGATAGTGCTGTATCACTGTATGGAAGAATAGCAGTAATTTGTAAATTTGAAATTTAGTTTTTGGTTTCTTGAAGTAGTTTTAAGCTACATATTCTGTGATAGTCAAGGTTTCCTATGGATAACATGGAATCAGTTCAGAGTCTGTGTTTTGAACGATCATGTTGCATAACATGTTGAAAATAATTGGTTAAATTATTTTAAATGCATCTCCTTTTTAATCATAGACTTTTAAATCATCCTTTAAATCATTTCTTCTTAATCATAAGAGACAAGTATTTTAAAGGACAGGCATAATGGTGAATGCCTTTAATCTCAGCATTCTGGAGGTAGAGGCAGGCAGATCTCCGTGAGTTTGAAGCCAGCTCAGTCTATATAGATAGTTCCAGGCCAGTCATGGCTATATAATAAAACCCTGTCTCAAAAAATAGTATTGAAACATAGTAACTATAGGAAATTCATTTATGGTAATAACTAGGTTCATAGATGATGTAACAGAAAAGACAACAGCAGCCACTTGAAATAGAGCCTGAGGTGGACTAAATCACTGCTTGCTTACATGAATTTGATTGTAGATTAGAAGGCTAAGCTGGACGTACTCCCGAGAACTGTGGCCTTGCACATGTGCAGTTTGGCTGCACACCAGTGTGTGACCCTGGTGAGAACCCCTCCAAGTCTTTAGCCTCTCTCTAGGGCAGTAGTGGGCATGAGGACTTAGGTCTCTGAAGTCACAAAGGGATAGGAACCTCCATTCCTTTCTATAGTCACCATGATGTCATAAAGGATTTTTCTTTACTAATAAATTTAAAAATAATTGGTAACAATAAAGAAATAAGCTTTGTAAATAAAAAATTGAAATACCAAGTCAGTTTCTCCTTGGGTTATATTTTCTTCCTTATTTTTTAGTGTTTCCTAGATTTCTATGCTCAAGATCTGTATCTTGAGTGTGTGGCATAAACTTAAAATGGTTTATAAACCTTAAAATATATTATTAAGAAAATATAATAATTATATTTATTAAGTTAAAATGCATATGATTTACCTAAAATTTATTCCTTTTAAGGTAGAGATTATATAGGAAAAAAAATTGATGATTTTAACACAATTGATCTAAATGCACCCTTTTTATTTATGAGGCACGAATTCTTACTTCTTAATGAAAGTCATTTTTTTTCTAAAAGGAGAAAGAACACAAAGGTGAGTCTTAGAATAGTAAGCTAGTATCACACATATGGGTTTGTTAACAGAATTTTTAAGACAAATGATCAAATTTCCGAAAATACTGCTCAGTGCTTTCTGATTTATAAGAAGTCTGAATTTCTGCTGTGATAACTGCAGATGATAGAAGCTGGGCAGGTGATGCATGACCTCTTGCACAGTTCTGGGAATATTCTTGCCAGATGCATGCAAGGCCTGAAGCGGTCTACTTCCGGTTTTATCGTTATCTCTTCCCCCTTAAGACCTCTGCCTAGAGGTGGTTTGCGAGGACTTGACTGGTGTAGAGGTACTTGAACACTTTGTAGTTGGACCAGCTTGTCTGTGTGTCACCCCAGTTTCTGCTGTAAGATTTTTAGAATGCCCCCAATTTACCACTCCATTGTCCCCTGTTTCTAAGGGAGCCTTTCCTCCTCTCTCTCTCTCTCTCTCTCTCTCTCCCTCCCTCCCTCCCTCCCTCCCTCCCTCCCTCCTTCTCTCTCTTTCTGTCTCTCTTTCAAGCACTCTGCTATGAATCTATAACTAATTCTTTTGTAAAACTGTGTGAATCATGAATATTAATCTTTAAAG
The DNA here is from genome assembly GCF_014885135.2 of Alexandromys fortis. Classification (NCBI taxonomy): domain Eukaryota; kingdom Metazoa; phylum Chordata; class Mammalia; order Rodentia; family Cricetidae; genus Alexandromys; species Alexandromys fortis. Next base: position 460,096 of record NW_026068151.1, read on the forward strand.
TTTCAAGGCAAGAACATGGAAGCCACTAGTTTGGGCAGCTTTGGTGCCCATCCTTTTTTTTCTGGAACCCTAGTAACCCTGGGCCCAGATCCCCAACATCTGAGAAAGACTCACTCTAGTGTTCCCATATCAGTAACATGACTATAAATCAGTTCCCGATGTTTTAACAGCACAGTAGACATTTGATATTATACAGCAATTCATATACTGCCTTAAAGTTTTATATATTGAGGGTAACCTAACAAAGAGAGGAAAAGGAAGCCCTCAAAACATCTTCACATTATAGCACAAAATTATTACTTGACTAATTTTTTATTGCCATGATTTCATTAAGTTGTTTTAAGTACCAATTTTTGTTTGGATTTTTACTTTTCCTACAAGCTTGTTTGACTAACGAGCTGGTTTGACTAATTTGAAAAGCCAAACAAAGAGCAAACAATAATATGTCTGATAGGGTCAGAGAACTTTCAGGATAAAATGACTCCAGAGATAGACTTTTAGAGACATGGAGTCCTCTGGCAGAATTGAGCTGATAGTTGAGAACTGCTTTCTATTTATTTTTGACTTTTTTTTTAAATTGAAAATAGATTTCTTATCACAAAATACATTCTGATTACAATTTCCCCTTCCCCAAATCATCTCAGTTCTTTCAATTTCCCCTCATATCTAGATCCACATAATTTCTGTCTATTAAAAAACTATGAAGCATCTATACAATAATAATAATATTAATAATAATATTTTTTAAAAGTAAGATAAAATAGGAACAAACAAATTAGAAGAGGCCATAGTAAACTAGGTTTTTGTTTTTATGGAACTGGGGTATGTGTGAATGTGTGTATGTGTCAGTGTCAGTGTGTATGTTTCTTGTGCTTTTTTCTTTGTCTTGTTTTGTTTTGATAAACACTTCATAAAAGTGGGTTTTAATTAATTTTTTGAGAGTTTCACACCTGAATACTCTATTTTCGTCATTTTCAGCCTTCCCTCTTTGCTTCCAACTCCTTTCATGTTCATCGTACTCCCCAAATTCATGACAAAATCTTTTTGATTGTTACACATGTGTACACACAGATAAATGTGCCTCTCACCCTTTGTCAAATGCATTTTTTTTTGCAAAAGATTGAGATTAGACCCTATGGACTCGGATGGTAGCCCCGCGACTCAATGACCAGTCCAGGAGATGCAACAGCAAGAGGTTTTATTGAGCATCTGCGCAAACTGGCTCCCAACTGTCTCTGCGAAGTTGAGAGCCTGAAAAGCTAGCATTCGTGGTTTATATAGAGCAAAACCATAGAATTATCATAAGTATATTTGGCTAACAATGATTGGTCTAGCCGGGGACACAAAGGGACAGGGTTTGGGAACTTTCCATGAGCTCATTTCCTAGTGTGTGTGTGGGGGGGGGATATTTTCCTTTTCTGGAAAAACCACAGGATATCCTCTGACCATATCTGAAGCCCCATCTGTTCTTGGGACAGTTAGAAGTTCCTGGTTCCCACCAGCCCTAAATTAATTTCTTCAGCACTAAGTGCCACAACTGATCAAAACATAGAGAATAAACGGCCATGGTAGCTGATACACACACACAATGCAAACTCTATACCTAAATCTCAAAAAAATTATGGTTTTGTTTGTTTGTTTTTGTTTTTTCGAGACAGGGTTTCTCTGTGGTTTTGGAGCCTGTCCTGGAACTAGCTCTGTAGACCAGGCTGGTCTCGAACTCACAGAGATCCGCCTGCCTCTGCCTCCTGAGTGCTAGGATTAAAGGCGTGCGCCACCACCGTCCGGCCTCAAAAAATTATGGGACAGGAGTGAAAAGTCTGTAAGAATCAGAGGACCAGGGCTACTAGTTAATGTCTTCTAGACAAGACAGGGAAGCTGCACCCATGAAATCTCAGTATTCTGGTTTCCTAAACAAGATTGGCATAAAGACAAAACTAGTTGACATACCAGCAGACACAGGGTAGAATAAAGAGCTATAAAAGAGGGAAAAATCTTCTTTCCCCCCAGGGAAGAGCTTCTTAGTAAATTATTTACTTCAAAGTGGTCAACTCCAAGTATATTTCCATATAAACAACGCTGGATGACCTCAGTAGGTTGTGCATGTAATTGTATGTGTGTGTAACAATAATTATTAAGAAAGAGAGGTCATGAATTTGAGAGGGAGTGGGGGATATGGGAAGATTTGGAGGGGTTGAAATGATGTACATATAGTACTCATACACGAAATTTTCAAAGAACTTTTAAATAAAAAGAAAATATTAAAAGCCACTAAGGTAGACTAAAATCTAATGAGACTAACGTGAAATAGAGTTTATTCTTCACTAGATCCGACTTCAATCCCCATAGCCCATCTGGTGGGAGACAAAAGCCAATAAGCTGTCCTCTTGCCTGAGTTGTTTGTGCCCCTTACATTGTCAATCAATAAATGAATAAACAAACATACAAACAAAAAGTTCAAGACAAAATGGAACCAAAGATAAATGCCATCATTTCTAGGACAGACTCCAAAGATGAAGATGGAGACGTATGGAGGGCTCGCCATCATTTCTAGGGCAGACTCCAAAGATGAAGATGGAGAAGTATGGAGGGCTCGCCTTTGCCCTGTCGCCCTGCTAAGTAGGAAACATTGATGCTGCTTCCCAGCACAGCTTGGCGGTTTGTCCTGAGAAGGATGGCAATCTATGGGATTGTGACTGCTGGAAAGTGACTGACAGTTCAGTGATTTGTGCTCGAATCATCATAAAAAGACAGCTTTGATGGAAGCCATTTATGGGACTGCCATAGACTTTAAATTTGATTAAATCATTATTTATGGTATGGGTCTAAGTAAGTGAGAGGCAAAATGCAGATGTGTGTGGGTAGAGGGCAGAGGCTGTCAAGCCAGTGCCTTCCCCCTTTCTATGCTCTCCTGTTGTGTCTGTCACTGTGTTGCCACACATGTGAGCTTTGTCAGCTTCTCCTACCGTCACCCTCGGGGTCCTTTACAGCGCTCGCACTGGTGCTGCAGACTGGCTTCTCCAGTGCAGGGTTGTCTGGAAAGTGCACTTACCTGCTGAGCCATCTCAATGGTCCCTTAGAATACACATGGCAGAGTACTAACATCACCAGCCTTTGGAGGGAACCTGGGTTTTCTTTTCACCATAAAACCTTGGACTGCTCTGCAGTGTGCTGAGATCCACAGGACTAGTTGCATATGCATGCTCCATCCTTCCTTTTTGTTTATTTTAACAGTACTAACGTACTCACTCAAGGCCACCCACAGCTTGAACCTACTCTAGATACCCCCTCCAGGATTTCTTAGTTCCCTCCAAATTTCCTTTCCTATTCGTGCCCCTCTTCACTCAAATTCAAAAAAGAAGCCTCTGTTGCTTTCCTCACAAAATTGAACTCTCATTCTGGGATGATTGCTGTTTTCATCCCACACTTTTCCATCTCTGCATCCTGCTCAAACCATTAATCATTTTTTTTATAGTGTGCCACAAGCCACAACATTATACAGTAATTGCTCAGCCATATTTTCACAAGTGACTTATCAGAAACAAGGGATCTGGTAAAAGCTAAACGAAAAGACAAGGCTTTTTGGCATTATTACTTTGTGAATAAAGTGGCTGTCCTTTGCTGTAGATTTTTCTTCTTAGCTAGCTCCCTTCCTGTTACAAATCTGGGAATGAATCCCCACAGTTCAGAACTGTTTAGTGAGAACAGTTTCCCACTGCCAGGTGTGCTCCCCTCTCCTATGTAAGCACAGAGATCTGCTTCCTGCAATTATCTTAATCAGCAGGCATTTGAGTCCAGGCATAGATCTTCCTACTTAGGATATTCACAGATATCCAATGATATAGAATTACTACCTGCCCAAGCTGCTGTTCTGGTTTTGGCCTCACTTAAATTCTTAACTCCTCACACTCACTTTTACCTCAATTTACTGGTGATTTTAGTTCAGGACTCTCAAGGACAGCAGAAGGGATAATTAACTCAGAGAAAGACCCACAACACCCATGATCAGAATGTGATAATTCCCCTTCAAGTCTAGCTGGATTGCAGAGTTAAGTTTGATTATGAATAAAAACTAAGTAAGAAAAAAAAAAGAATGTGATAACAGCATAGCCCGGAAGTGATAATTTAGAGGCAATAAGTCTAACTCCAGACCTCGGCCCATAGAAACTGCAGTGTCTAGTGTACATACTATCTGGTCAAGAGTCATCAACTTCTCCCTGACTGTGTGTGTACATTGGTTGCCTGGTTATCTGGTATCCTTTGTGTATACTGGGGGAAAAGATGAAGTGTGCTGATTTAAACAATCCATGTCCTCCTCATAATTTTACTGAAAATAAATGTTTTAGCTCTTACTAACCACCTAAAAATGTAGTATAGTGCAGCAACCTTCCACTCTAGAATTCCCGGTGATTTAATTTTTTTTCTTAACTTTCTCCATTAAGGAGTTCACCGGATGTATACTAGCTACTCCCGTGGATCTGTGTGTGTGTGTGTATGTGTGTGTGTGTATAAACTCTTACCTGTTTTTTTTTTTTTTTTCTGCGGCAAAGGAATTCTGTCCCTGGAACCTGCTAGGGCTGGGGAATTGCTGGTTTTAAGGGTATATATGACTGGGAACATTTGTAATGGGTAGAACGATATAGAACTAAGAACGATGTAGAACAAGGGAGAATAAGAGGAACAATGAGAAATGATGGACTGAAGAGAGAAGAATAGAGACTTATGGATAGATGGAACCTGTTGTGAGAAGCCGTCTTTATCTACATTTAACTATTCATGGCATCTTTAATTGAACCCTGAAAGGGAGTCTTAAAGGCCAGAACTTTTAGGGCTCCCATTAATAGTGATAAATATTGCAGTCCCTAAAATGAAAGCTACCCCTGTGCTGCTTCAGGGACCATAACGAAGAGGAAGCCTTGAGCAGTGGTATCTCCCATTCCAATGAGGCCTATAATCAATCACAATGGATTCAGTTGTGATGTAGTTACAAATGTGTCACCTGTTAGCAGCATCAAGGTTTACTTCTCCCACATGTTCATCCTGGGCTAGTCAGGGTCTCTACACACTCCCTTAGCAACCTGGGTTGGTGGAAATGGACCATTTGGGATGACATCTCAGGTAAACATTCCTTTTAAACTCTATATATTCATGATATGTAAGGTGATGTTTTGCTTTACATAAACCTAATGAAATGAGTGGAAAAGCAGAGTGTTGAGGAGATTAGTTCCTGGGTGAAGTCTGAAGTGTGTAACTTACTCTCTGGTTAGTGTGTTTTATTTGAGACGCTGGCTTTCTTTATATTAAGGGGTTTCTTATTAGTCTGTGCACCATGCACCCCACTGACTCTCGTGTGCTGATGAGCCAGAAACTTGCTTTGCACTTAATATTGAAGATGAACAGCTGCTTGCATGCCTTTCATAGCATGTGTCTTTTGGCCATTTTTTTTTCCTCCAGGGAGTCTTGCTTGACTAAGTGCTGCCTGGCATTTGTGAACTTCCCCAGGCTCTTGTCTTCAGGCAAGAAGATGATTATCCCATTTGACAAATGCGATGTCTGAACTTAGCACCCTACAGACACAAGCATTTACAACAGCAGGGCAATTTGAATATAATGTAGGTGTTCTTGTGGGTTGCAAGTACTTTATTAACAGTACCAAAATATTAACTTATATAGATATGATGCATTGGCATAAAACTAGTAGAGAAAGCTAAAAAATGGAAGCTTCTTTCACTGCTAGCAAATCAAATGTAATGAGGGAAAATTGAGAATCTGAAAATGGAAATTGCTTCCCCTGCAGTGAGCTGAGAAATGGAAAGTCAGCTCTCTCCTTTATTTCTTTTTCAAACTTAATTTTATAGCAGGTTTGTTCAGCATCAACAAAACACTCCTTTCTCCTTAGGATAAGATTGTCCACCAAGGTCACCACAAGAATCCAAACTGCTTTTCTTTTTAATCATAGTGCAAAGAGACACTAGGAAACAGTCGTTAACGTCTTTCTTTTATCGTGTTTGCCATTTATATGTTTCTCATTGTATCACATGGGAAGTATGGTATGTTTGGGTGTGTTCCACATTTCTGTGCTGTGAGGACAGGTATAAGGTATGGTGTGATAAAAAATTAGATTCCATTTCTGTACTGTGGTTTCTGATTACCTTCTTGGGTGAAGGCTTCACCTCCATGCTGGCTTCCCTTTTAAATAATGAGATGTTCCTACTTTAAACATTTTACTGTGTCCCCCCCCCCACACCCTAAAGTTTTATCTGTTTCTAAAATGGGATAGCTACTCTGTCTCTCATTAACCTCACACAATGCATTGTGCTGGTTTACCTCATTCTGTATAAGCTCTGATTTCTGGTTATGTTACCATGGCAAAGAGGATACATTTATAATCACAGAGGAGATAGGTGAATATCTACTCAAATCAACTGAGTTGTCTGGCTCTCATACTGGATATAGAATAACAAAGATATGAGTGATACAGCAGGGAAATTGTTTCAGCTCCCAGGAACGATCATCTTCTGTAGCAGACGCATGGCATCTCAGGCTTTGATTTCAGAATCTTTCTTCGGCTTACCATACCCAAGCCAAGGGCATTGTTCTTCCAGCATCCTTCTTGGTTTTCTAGATTAGAGTGATCATCTAAACGTGAAGACTCACCTTCCTTCCTATCAGTTCTTTCCTCATAGACTTCCTGAACCTGTTTACAGGGTGATCCCGACTCACTTGTCAGTCCATCACAACTCCTGTTACTACAATGAATTACTTATACAATGAACTCGTGACAAGAAAAGGTCCATGTTGGCTCACAGGTATAGAACCATCAGTCAAAGATTAGCGAGTCCTTTGATGTGCACAACTGACCAAGGTCTTAATGAACAAAACTTACAGTAGTAATGTAGAGAAAGTCTACAAGCATGTTAGAATCAGAGAGAGAAAAAGATGAGATTGGAATTCCCAAGTGCATCCCAGGCTGATACCCTTAGACCTGAGGATATCCCATTCCACATTGCTGACTGAAGACCCTGCTCCCACTAAGAGTGCCACCCTAGGGCCCAAGCTTCTAAAGTGTGGGACATAGAGGAAGCACACTTCCAAACTATAGAGATAGCTTGATCTCACCCTCCTGTTCATACTGACTTTGACTCCAGCAAAACATTCCAATTCCTGTCTTGGAAATCAAGTCCAAACTTCTCAAGCAGCACACTGTGTCAGAACAGTCCAGTTAGGTGCAGGGTACAGTCCTCCTAGAATAGTTCATGCTGGCACTCCAAAACTCCTGATATGTTCTTTTTAAATATTTATTTATTTATTACGTATACAATATTCTGTCTGTGTGTATGCTTGCAGGCCAGAAGAGGGCACCAGACCCCATTACAGATGGTTGTGAGCCACCATGTGGTTGCTGGGAATTGAACTCAGGACCTTTGGAAGAGCAGGCAATGCTCTTAACCTCTGAGCCATCTCTCCAGCCCTCCTGATATGTTTTATTGCCTTAGTAAATTAACTATGCTGATTACTCTAAATGCACCCAAAAATTTCTTCCTGGAAAACTGGAGGAGGTGGTATTTAAGAAGAAAAGCTTAAATGAACGTGGGTGAGATGGTGCTGAAGCCACCATTGTGCAAGAATAGAGAGAAGGCACCGTTTCCTTTCTAGAGTTTTGAACTTCAGGAGCCCTTGCCTTTAAACTAGCCAGTAGAAGGATGCGTTTCAGTTTTCCATATTCTTTTTCTTGCACTTATGAGCTTTAGACTTTTCTCCCATTGGGCAGTAGAAGTGTTTTCCAACTTGTTGTTGGGTACTTGAACTCTTGCCTCATCCTTGGAGCTCAGTGTACTAGTGGGTGATAATTTTGGATTGATTACAGAAATATGCATCATCACAGGCAAACAAACATACTTTGGGAGACCCTTCCACATTTAGTAGAAGGGTAATAAATTAAACAAGAAAGATATACTGGGCAGACATTTATTTCTCTACATATGGTCCAGTATTCAGAGTCCTATGTTAGAAGCCAAGAAACCTACAAGATAAACACTTCACAGCGAGAAAGGCAGAATCTTATCTGAGACCACCAGCAGGGATACCCTTAGAACCGAAACATACATCAGACTATCTTTTGCAGTCTGAAGCCTTTGACCACCTATCAGTTCTTCAGTGTGAATCACAGTGTAGGAACAAAGAGGGAAAACTAACTACAAGCCATGCACAAATGCTGTTTATTTTATGAAGCTCTGACACAGCCCCACAGACTGCTGTTTGGAATGCTCGTTCCCTAGTGAAGGTCTGTGCGGAAGGCTGTGAAAGCTTTAAGAGACGGGTCCTAGCTGGCGGATTGCCAGGGCAGACCCTTAGGGGTTGTACTGAGTTCCTGGTTCCTGACTCTGCTTCCTGCTCTACTGTGAATTGAACAGATTCTGCCACAAGTTTCCACTGCCCTCATCAGAGCAGCTCTGCTGTACTTCCCTTCCAATGTAACATGGAGGGGCCTGGCTTGTTTGTTGTGGTTTTTGTCCCACCTGGTTCCCCACAACTGTTTAGTCCCAAAGAAAATCACACATAGGTCTCCATAAATTATAAGCTGATTGGCCCATTAGCTCTAGCTTCTCACTGGCTAATTCTCACATCTTGATTAACCCATTTTTTTTCATCTATGTTAGCCATGTGGCTCTACCTTTTTTCCCTGAGGCAGATCACATCCTGCTGCTTCGGTGGTCTGGGCAGAAAGTGGGAGGAATCAACTTCCTCCTTCCCAGAATTCTCCTGTTCTCATTACATCATTTCTACTTCCTGTCTGGTTTTACCGCCTATATTTCCTGCCTGGCCAATCAGCATTTATTTAAAACATGATTGACAGATTACAGACAATTCTCCCTCACCATTCCAACATGAACCGAGTCCTCTAGAACCCCAAGCCAACCAAATATTACCTTTCTTAAGCGACTCCGACAGGCATTCTGTCATGGTACCTCACACAGTTACAAACTGACTTAAGATCAAAAGAACACAATAAATTATAATTACTACCCACACTTGGATATCAACAGGTTGCTGCACTAAAAAATAACTCACAGAAATTTGGGTCTAAGTTTTGATTTTGCTTCTAATTGGTTGTAGCTAACAGTTGTAATGTTAGTTGGTCTCATTTCTTTTTCATTAGTAAAATGATGTAAGAATAAAAAATAAGGCATTTTTAGGTATAGGACAGTAAAATACAACTCAAACTTGTCTAACACTATGATTTTTTTGTAAAATTTATTTCTATTTTAAATTGTGTGTGTGTGTGTGTGTGTGTGTTATGTGCGTCTGCTACTTCTGTGCAGGTGCCCACAGAGGGCAGAAGAGACCATCAGATCCCTTGGATCTATAGGTACAGGAGGTTGTGCACTGCCTGATGTGGGTGTTCCAGAAGAACAGCAAGTGCTCTTAACCTCTGAGCTATCTCTTCAGCTAAAAGCATATTCTTAAGACAGTAAAAAGTGATCTTATGTCCTAGAAATATGTGAGGATGACTATAAAAGAAGATCAACACAAAGGAATTTCTTTCTTGTCACCACCTCTCTTACTGTGCTACCAGGTTCTGTTGTCACAAAGTATCTGCCACTGCATGCTTTATATAGAGGAGGTTTATTCAGCTCACAGCTCAGGAGAGTAAAATTCAATGTCTTGCTCATCCCCCCGGGGTGAGGCTGAGTGGCTTCACCATAACCTATCAGAGGAATGCAGAAGGGGTCATTATATTGAGTGTCCAACTCTTATAACAACATGCTCTCATAGAAACATCTAGGCTTCTGGAAGGGTAACACTGGTCCTGTCGAGAGCCCCAACTTCTATGACCAACCCCATGTTTACTGTCCCACTACACTTTATGTGCACCACATTGGTGACTGAGCTTGGCAGACCATGTATGGTCCGATCCACATGCGAACCACAGAGGACAGTGAGATCAAGTATATAGAAATGACTGTAAAGTTTTATATTTTTCTTTTAAACAGTCTCTCAGTGTTGAGACAAGCTTTGTTAAGGAACAAAGCTTTCCTGAGCCTTTCATTATAATATCTCCCAAGGAATGAAATTACCAAGTGAAAATGCATGTCCCAAACAAAGGTCCAAATATGACTTTACTGCAGAAAATGAGCAAATTCTGTGTGTCCCCTGAGACTTGATAGAGATGATTGGACTAGCCTGGGAGAAAAAAAAAATCCAATATTTATTTTTAATGAATCTGGAAACCAAAGAAAAGAAAGGCATATAATTGTTCTTAAAAGGCTAAGTATGTAAAGCAGTAGTTGCCTGCTTACTTAGCTTGTGAAAGCCCTGTTCATCCTAACACAGGAAAAGGAAAGGAAAAAGAAAAAAGTGAAACCACAGTTGAAGCTATGAAAGTAAGACAAGAGGTGACGCAGGACACACAGCCTTTGCAGCAAGCTATGTGCTCTCTAGGTGCCAGGCCATCCAGAAGAGTCGCTGGATCCGTCAGGAGATGAAGGTTGTAAAGTAGAGCATCACCCAGATGCGTGGAGGGAGGGTGAGTCCAGGGGACCCAGGGGAGACGGCCACTGGAGCAGGAGCAGGAGCAGGAGCTGCTCCCTGAGCTGCTGGTGGCGGAGTGTGCAGACAGTCACAGTGAATCACTACCGAGGGGTGTGGCAGGAGAGGCACAGGCAGAACTCATAAGCTTTTCCTTCAGGGATCCCAACAGACTTGGATTGGGGATCCATCAAAGATCCCCATGGTTCTTTCATAACAGACGAAAAAGTAGACACTGTGTACCTTCCCCTGGGTTTTTTCTGTCACTGAGCCCTTTTGTTGGGAAACCGGCTTCAGCAGAAGGCAAAAAAAAAAAAAAATGAAACCTTATTCCAACTGAAGCTGTCTCCCCAAATGAGATGAAGTAAAACAAAACACAAAAAGACAAAAAAAAAAATAGTCCCCAAGAGGCAGGAAATAAAAAGAAAAATAAATTTGTAATATCTAGACAGAGACTTGGGCTGTGTTTTATTAGTGAAGAGCTGTCTTTGTGAAGAAAGAACAGAAAATGTTGAGAAAGTTCAGCTCCAAACCTGCCCAAAAGCTGAGACCCAGTCAGGCTAAATATGCTTCCCTCACCCCCCACACAGATGAGCATTGAGTACAATAGCAATGCTTTATGGCTGAAAAAGCTGCAAGATAAAGAGTCTCAGAAGAGTAGAACAAAGGCAAGACCCACAGCCATCAGTGTGCAGATAAACAAGGTCAGTAGAATCGCCAAGCCTCTAGTGCCTGTGGCCATAACAAAACATCAAACTCAGTCAACTCCTGGAGGGATTAAAATAAATCCTCACACAGAAGGTGCACTTAACCTCAGTATATATTTAAGATACAAGATGTCTAGCTTTCAACCAAAAATTATAAAGGATGCCAGAGGCAAGAATGGTACAGTTTGAAAAGATAAACCATCAGAAAATGACTTGGATATGAGGCAGATGTGAATTCACCAGAAGAGGAATTTCTTAAGGGTATGCTTATATGTAAGGGCCATAATGGGAGGAAATGGACAACTTACAAAACTAAATCGGTAATGGCATTAAATTAGAGAATTTGAAAATATAAGAACTAATCAAAAGTTAAGGCTGGATTTGAAAACACTAAGAGAAATGAAGAACGCTTTTAACAGCTAATCAGTAGGATCAGAAACTGGTGGTGATACTGAGATAGGTCCCTAGAGGCCTCCTAAGTCAGTGGTTCTCAAACTTCCTAAGGTAAATACAATTCCTCATGCTGTGGTGACCAACATAGAATTATTTTGTTGCTACTTCATAACTGTAATTATGCTACTGTTATGAATTGCAATGTAGATATCTGTTCTGTGACCTCTGTGAAAGGTCATTTGGCCTTCCAAAGGAGTCATGATCCACAGGTCCACAGGTTGAGAACCACTGTTGTAAGTTGAAATAGAGAGAATACATATGACCAAATGGTTCACTGAAGATTTGTAGATGACTAAAAGCATGTAATGTCATTAGAGGACTGCTAACTTAAAGAAAGCAATATCACGACACTCCTATTAGAATGGCCAGAGTATTATCCACTGACCACACCAAGGGCAGGTGGATATGTGAAATCTGGGTAACACTCATCCATTGGAGAAAATGCCAAACTAATATAACAGCTTTGGATGACAGACAGTTTCTTACAGTTCTGGCAGTTTCTTTACAGAGACACATCATGCATTTTATGTTCCTTGATGTTTGCTCAAATGAATAAAAACCTTTCATCCATGCAAATACCTCCTTGCAGATGTTTACTGGAGCTTGATTCATTACTATCTAGCCTTGTGACCAAAGAAGTTGTTTCCATCCAGAAGGTAAATAACTATATATCCAGAATATTCAGAATATTAGTTAGAACCAAAGAGACGCTTGTCAGCTGTGGAAAAAGAAGGAGCATAAAGGAATACTACTAAGTGAAAGAAAACAATTTGACAAGGCTAAGTAATTACTATGCTATATGATTCCAACTATATGACATTCTAGAAAAGAAAAACTTATAGACAGTGGTGGCCAGGAGTTTGGAGAAATTAGGAGGAATATGAATAGTGCAGCAGTTTTGTTCTGTTTTGTTTTGTTTTGTTTTTTGAGACAAGATTTCTCTGTAGCTTTGGAGCCTGTCCTGGAACTAGCTATTGGAGACCAGGCTGTCCTCAAACTCGCAGAGATCCACCTACCTCTGCTGCCTGAGTGCTGGGATTAAAGACATGCACCACTAGCACCCGGCTAGCTTAGCAGTATTTTTTTTAATTAATTTATTTATTTATTAAAGATTTCTGTCTCTTCCCCACCGCCGCCTCCCCTTTCCCTCCCCCTCCCCCAATCAAGTCCCCCTCCCTCGTCAGCCCAAAAAGCAATCAGGGTTCTCTGCCCGGTGGGAAGTCCAAGGACCACCCACCTCCATCCAGGTCTAGTAAGGTGAGCATCCACGAAACTGCCTAGGCTCCCACGAAACCAATAGGTGCAGTAGAATCAAAAACCCGTTGCCATTGTTCTTGAGGTCTCAGTAGTCCTCCTTGTCCGCTATGTTCAGCGAGACCAGTTTTGACCCAGGCTTTTTCAGACCCAGGCCAGCTGGCTTTGGTGAGTTCCTGATAGAACAT
>NW_026068151.1:473633-523705 GCF_014885135.2 Alexandromys fortis
TTTTTTACTGCTGAGTAGTACTCTAATATGTATATATTCCATACTTTCTTCATCCATTCTTCAATTGAAGGGCATCTAGGTTGTTTCCAGGTTCTGGCTATTACAAACAATGCTGCTATAAACATAGTAGAGCATATACTTTTGTTGTGTGATAAGGCCTCTCTTGGGTATTAAAGAACTAAAATCATTTCATATACTGTCCCGTTAAAACACTGTTAAAACAAGACAGTATATATGCATTTTTGTATACATGTATTTGTCTACGTGTATAAAATATGAATATTATGTAATTCAAGGTACATAGAAAAGCAAAATATTGTGTACATATAGTTTTAAATATCAGACCTTCTTTTTGAGCAGTAATTGATATCTGTAGGCTAACCTGTTGACAGAAAGACTTTATATATCCTCTGTTCATGATGTTTTTGCCTTTTAATTGGGGTATTTGAGATATGATTAACAAATGGGAAAAGCATTATCCTTTTGTCCAGCATGTTCAGGAAGTAATTATCTGAGATTTTCATAGCTCATATCAATACTTCATGATGCTGGGGACCCCTTGACTATTGGTTTTAGAAACATGAATTTTAATGTTTATGGCTGAGGGAAAATTCTTTTTCCTACAGTAGTAAGAATAATAATAAAAAACTATTAAAATTTTGATTGTTTTATTTTTTCTGCTTATATTGGCAGATGAAAATACAATTCTTGGAACCTAAGAAATGTTATTTTGATATATTTTAATCTGAAGATTGATAGCCTTAGAAAGAAGTAAAACAAAATGTTTAATATTGCCCTAGAGCTGGTTGTGATCATTTTTCCTTTTGGAAGCTATTTTATTACTTAACAGAGGGATAATGTCAAAGAGTTGGTATTGAAAATGCTGGGGAATGTGTGAAGCCAGTAGAGAGAATAAGAAGTCGAGAATAGAGGAAGAGGAGACATCAAGGACTACGTGTAAAACGAAATGGAAGTAACAGTCATCCTGAGATGACTGTCACTATTGAAGTTTGAGTTAGTATAATAGACTAAGTAATACGGCCTCTAAGTATAGCCACTTCCTCATCCCTACATCATGTAAATTAGTGGATTTATGTGTATAACAAAATGAAGTATCTCTTAGGCAGGCACAGGGCCATTCTACTCCTAGATACCAGGATGCTCAGCCAAGAGGATCACAAGTTCAAGGCTATCCTGAACTACATGGCAAGACCCTATTTCACAAACAGTAAAATAAAGTGAGAAGGAATCAAAATGGGTGACTGATATTATATGGATTAGAAGAAAATAGTTATAGATCTCTAATGAATTTAAATCTTAATTTAACAAAAAATAATCTTGTCGAGATTGTATTTTGACATTAACTGGGTGAATGACTATATACTATATATTTTTGGACAGAGAGTGTATAAACCTTCATTTTATACAATATAAAGTAATAAACTATATATATATATATATACATATATATATACATGCATACACACATATATGATCGAAAAATAGGAATCTTAAGCATACTAGGAAATGTAAAAGAAAGATGTTTGGATCCAGCTATATACCTGATCAATGTCCCAACTGCAGTAAACTTTAACAGCTATATAACTTAAAAATATTCATAAAATAGTGTCAGAAAGCTTTGGAAGCCCCTAGACTTTGGAGGTCAGACAACTGGTGGGGGAGCTCAGTTTCATGCACCATCTTTTCTGCTTGAGTGATTAGTCAGTTTATAAAACATCACCTAGGGGAAAGAACCCAGAATGAGGCTGAACGTTAAGTTAAAAGACCCAACAGAGGTATGGATAGGGTTGGGCTCCCCAAGGCAAAAAGGCTTAAAGGCTAGGTCCCCTAGGAAAGGAAAATGGCTTTAAGCACCTTCCAGTGAACTGCTTGCCACTCCAGCCAGTGTGCTCTGCTCAAAGGTTTCAGGAAGACAACTAGAAAAAAAAAATCCAAGTAGAATTTTCAAATTTTCAGTGGTATCTAGGGTAACAAGTGATTCATACCTCACAAAGAGGAGATAGAACCTCAAGTGAGGAACCAGAGGAACTGAACCACAGAAAAGCCACTGGCAGGCAGACAGCCTTGTAGTACACAAAGAGTGCAAGTTGTAAGAGGACAGTGAAACCAAGAAGTGATTGGTGAATTTCATGGTCACCAGGTTGTGAGAAGCCCTTGTATCTCTCCCTGTAAGTTTAAAAAATGCGTTGAAACTGGAGGGAGGGAGGGAGGGAGGGAGGGAGGGAGGAATGGGAGGGGAGGGATGGGGAGAAAGGGAAGAATGGAGAGAGGGAAGGAGACTATGAATGAATGAGAATTGAAATGGATAGTTAAGAAAATCAACAAAAATAGAGAAAGGAGAATAGAGTGAGCATCTTCATGCTGTGTTGTTTATGGTGAGAAAAGAAGCCAGTATGTTCAGCCTCTTTTGCAGGAGAACATCATCTTGATTAATTTCCTAGCTTTATTCCCCTGGAAACTGGGGGTAGCATCTGCCATGCCAGTCTGAGTTTCTCCTGAGCCTAAGGTCCTTTCTGACTGGAAATGGAATGCTTAACCAGGCTTTGATGCACTGCAAGCATCAATACCAAGCTGCAAGACATTTTGAAAAGGACAATTCACATATATTCTCTGACAACATGTGATTAGTGATACGAAGCTGAAATTACAAGAAACATACCTCCAAGTGCCCCAGTACCAACAGGTTACACATTGTGTTCCCAAATATGCCCGAAATAAAAAAAAATAATGTTCAAATCAGAAAAAAATATTCAACTAATGGAGATGGATCAGATAAACCAAAACACATAGTCTTTATAGCTGTGATTACAAATTTATAAATACCAAGTAAGACCTATGAATACATTTATTTAAAAAGCAATTATCCCATGTATCATAGCAACATATGAAATACCTATAAAATAAATGAGTATTAAGCGTATTTTCATCAAATTATCCAATATTATTCATATTTGCTAATTTATGTAGAAGAATATTTGTTTTATGAGTTAGTTAAAAACTTATTAGTAAAAAGTGTCAAAGATGTTACCAAATGGGAAATTATAGGCTTGTCTCTCTCATGAAAATAAACGCAACAATTATTGTGTATAAGGTACTGGGATCAAATACAGTCGTTGTAGGCAGAAAAAGAAAGTGACATGATATGTTGCGTCTATTCCAGAATATTACCCCGTTTAAAGAAATGATTGCTTCCTTTCTTTCTCACTTTTTCAATCTCATGCCTCCTCATTCTTAATTAACACCTTAATTTAGTGGAGCAAACCCTTCAGAAATTTTCTCAGAAATGGCTCCTAGAGCTATGTTTTTTGGTGGTTATACTTATCTGAAAATATCTTGCCTCTCGAATGACAGTGTTGGAGATTCTGGCAGCCCCCCCCCGGCCCCCACCTAACTCTCTTATCCAAGGTGGGTAGGAAATCTCACATCCCTTGAAATAATCATGGAATAATCAGCTATGAGTGGAGCCTATATGTGTTGAACTTTCAGTTCTAAACATTTAAATCATTGTAATCTGTTCATTTTCTTTAGTCCTGTTGGACACCACTGAGATGATGGGGGCTTGCTCATTCTTCAGTCATTGTTCACAAGGCATTGCTCTGGAGAGCTCTCAGCTGGCATGGTTTAGAAGTAAGCTTTTCTATTTGGCCTTTGAGATTTGCAGGAAGCTCATCAATAAAGAGTAATTTAACGTATCTTGGCTAATGTAAGTATTGCAGTTTTATTTTGGAAATATTTTCTTGATAATTTCCAAATATTGCTTTATTGTGCTTCACCTGACATTGCATTGAGTCTAAAATCATATTCTGATTCCTTTAAACAATACCTTATTTCAATTTTAGAAGACAATTTGTTTTTATTTGTGTGTATGAGAGACAGAGACAGAGAGAGACAGAGAAAGACAGAGAGAGACAGACAGACAGTCAGACCCAAAGACACACACACACACGGGGAGAGAGAGAGAGGAAAAAAAAACACACCATGTGTGTGCAAGCACCTAGAAGCCAGAAAAAGTCTGAAGCTGGAATTATAGGTGTTCCTAAGCCACCTGATATGGGTACTGGGAACTGAACTTAGGTCCTCTGTACAGCAGCATGTTCTCTTAATGGCTCAGCTATTTCTCTATAATTTCTAAGATTCTTTTTCTGATTATCTTTGTTTTGATAGTTTATTTTATGTTTAAGATATTTTATATTTTTGATGGTGTGTTACATAATATTTTAAATATGTTTTTCTATATCTAAATTATCAAATGACTTTTTATATGATTTTCAGATCAAATATAAGTGGTTTCCCACTTAGGAAAAGGTGTTACATACGGCTAGAAGTTTCTTATGTTTGACAGGCCTTAATGAGTGTCTGGTTTATATATGTTTATATGATTTCAGAAGTTCATAGAAACTGCACCATAGGTTGGTTGTGTGTGTGTGTGTGCGCGCACACACATGTACATGAATGTGTGTCTGTCTGTCTGTGGTCTATGGAAAGTCACTTTTTCCAGAAATAAATTCCATAATTCTATGTTTTGGGGCTATCTACACTGAAGTATGGGACAACGTAAGGGCTATTAGAATTATTTACTCCTATTATAGCAAGATATTCCCTGTATCAAACATTACTAAGTCCAACATCCTTATGATTAAATCCCTCAACTTTCATGTGTCCAGTGGGAGGAGAATTTGTAATAGAGAGGGAAGCAAAGTCCCCAAACAGAACCCTTTCTGCTTAAGTTTTCATTTCATGCACATCGCTTCAAATGGGTGGGGCAGTGAGGACTGTTTGCTATGAGCCGCCTTGAGATCTTGCTAACTTATAGTCCCAGTCACTGCAGTCTGGAAGTGTCCAATTTCTCACTCATCATTGACAGTAAAAAAAAAAAAAAAAAGTAAATGTTTTAACCAGTACATCAAAAAGCAAAGCTAATTAAAGCAACTGATGTTGCCATCAGTGATTTATGAGGACCTCATTTAGGAACATGGGAGTTCTATTGGCTAAAGGACAGAGAGGGCTAATTCAACCCCTCTTTAAAATTTATTTATCTTTATGCATATGTCTATGGTAGGTTTGATGTAATTTTACTTTGAAGTTAGAGTTAAATATTCATGTCAGGAAATGAGTAAAAATTTAGTTAGAAACGGGAAATCCATAGAATTGACAAATAAATCCAACATATGCATTAGGGCTATCAGAGCTAGAACCTGACAGCTGTGTTTATGAGGGGAAGGTGCCCATGAAATATCTGCTTTTGTCATTTTCAAGGTATGTGGTGTTACTTTATCACACAAAAATTTTACCTAATGAAGCAGGCATTCTGTTTTTAATTTTGTTTATTTCTAACATTGTGTTTTAATTACAGATCTCACCCTTACCCTTTCTCCCTCCAAGTCCTCCCTCCACACTCCTTCAAATTGATGGCCTCTTTTTTCAGCAATTGTTTTTTGCATGAATATCCATTGTAGGATATTTGTACACTGTGTGAAGATGTATTGCTGTGATTGCAGTAATAGACAGCTGAACAGCCAATAGCTAGAAAGGAGGTTTAGGTAGGACTTCTGGATAGAGAGAGAACTCTGGGAAGAATAGAGGTGGAGTCACCAGCCAGATGTGGAGAAAGCAGGATGTGGAGAATGAGAAGTAACAGCCACGAGTCATGTTGTAGAATGTAGATGAATAAAAATGGGTAAATTTAAGTTATAAGAACTAGTTAGAAACATGCCTAAGCTATAGGCTGAGCTTTCATAATTACACATTATTTGGGAGCTGGCAGACAGGACAGAAAAGGCATATTACAGATGCATGCATTTATATATACGTGATATAACCTGAAACAGACACTTCTGATTAAACATAGGACTTTAATATGACTGGATGAAGGCTATAGTGTTGATGGGAAAGTCTCATGCATGGAGCGTGTCAGGAAGCCCTTGGTGAGCCTCTTTCAGTTGTCTAGGACTCTTTCTATAGTCATGAAAAACATCTTTTCTTTGGAAAAAGCACATTATTGATAAAATCTTTCCCAATACCTATTCAGAGTTATGCTTATAACTTGAACTTGTCTAATTCTATGCAATATAAAGTAAATTAATAAAACATAAAATAGTCTTTATTTATTTCACTTTCCAGAATCTGGGGAGTTTATTTGCTTTTTATACGTATTCCTTTATAGGATATTTTCCTTTTATTAGTAAACCGAAGCCGTCTTTTAGTGCCTAATTTCAAAAGAACACCTGTAATGCTATGTCACTGCTCTGAGTTATTGAGGCCATAAAGGGAAAGAGAGGACATTTCTGAGGAAGAGCCATAGTATGACCATGAATACTGATGATAAACAAACCCTTCCATGAACCTTCCAAAGCTGATGACCTCACATTGCACTGCTGGGAACTCTGAAATTTGGTGAACTCCCATTAGATCAGTCCCACCATCTCCGTTGGTGGATGCACCCTCGCTGTCTTGACTTCCTCGCTCATTTCTCCCTCCTTCTGCTCTTCATCTGGACCTTGGGGGCTCAGTCCAGTGCTCCAATGTGGATTTCTGTCTCTATCTCCATCCATCGCCAGATGAAGGTTCTATGGTGATATGAAAGATATTAATCAGTGTGGCTATAGGAAAAGGCCGGTTCAGGCACTCTCTCCTGTGACTGCTATTATACGTAATCATGAACTCCACCATCTGAAACTGTAATCACCAAACTCTTTGATAAGTTGTCATGACCATGTTGTCTTATCACAGCAATAGAAAATTAACTAAGTCGTTTTTCACAGAAAAAAATGATAGAGAAAGAGGAGCAAAGCCAAACTTCAACAAACTGTGTTACAAAGGGATATAAAATAAATAGGAACATGGATAGTGTAAAATAATGGAGAGCCCAGGTACAAACCCATAAATCTAGCAAACAAAAGTTTGATAATGATGTCAAGAATGTATAATGTTAAATCCTAGTAGGAAAGTCACAAACTTTCATGCAACAGAATGAAGCTGAACACTTATTTTATACTAGACACAAAAATAATTCAGAATATATTAAAGCGTTAAATGCAAGCAAGACATAAAGCAGAAGACTCTTGAAAAACAGGAAAACTTTTTTGCTGTGGTGTTGGCAATATTTATTTAATTTTTGGCTCTAACACCAAACACATAGGCAACCGAAGACAAAAATTAGCAAGTAAGATAAATGAAATGTCAAAGCTTTTGCACAGCAAAGGAAATGGTCAACAAAATGCAAAGCTAACTAATGGAGTGAGAGAAAATATTTGCAAAGTTTGTATCTGAAAGTCAGTATCTGAACTTATAAACAATTTTAATAGCAACCTCAAATAACCTGTGTCTTAGGGTCAGTATTGCTGTTTTAAACTATGACCAAAAGCTGATTGGAGAGAAAAAACATTTTTTTCAGCTTACAGTTACATACCACACTTCAACACTAAGGAAAGCTCCCCTCCCTAATTTTTCTCTGCATTTCTATATTGAAATAATTAGATCTTGAATAATTTCAATGCTGTTCTCACATGCTAGCTCCCTGTATTTCCTACATAAGCAGAAATATCATTGGTATCTTTTTACATAGACTCTTATGAATACTAAACTATAGTTGAGTATTTTAAATGTTACAAAAGGGTATCAGGGAATGTACAGCCAACTTTCTTTTTTCTCCCACTGATCTGTACCTCTGAATGTTGTTTTTGTTGACCATGGTAGCTTCAGGATATTAACTTTAAATTACTTATTCTATCTTGTGCAGGAATGAGCTTCATGATGCATCAGGGCATTTGCTGTTGTTTTGTGATTACACAGGTTCTATAAAAACATTCTCTGCATCCTGTATGTTTTCTAACTTATGTAAAGAGGCAGACTCATTAGGTTTGTAGCTCACAACTCTGGTCCCATTAGGCACTTCTAAATCGTGCATTAATTGGGTTACCTTTCTGTTTGCCCTGAGTCATTTTTTCCATCCCCACAGCCCCAAAATTTTACAAAGAAATTATATGACATTGGGTCTTAGTGTCCCTGCTAATATCCAGTAAAGTAGAAGCCATCATACATTTATGAAATAGCTCATGGTTCAAACAGCATATCACAATGAAAATTGGAAAACAGAATTATCAGCAGTGAATTATTGTGTATATAAGTAGCAAAGTCAGGTAGGCATCTCTGTTGCTTGACTTTGTCTAAACAACTCTTCCTTTGAGAATTCTACCTGCATGTGCCCACTTTGTATTTGAGTTAAAATTCAAGAGTCAAGTCACACATCTAGGTGCCCTAGAGAGAAAGCTCACATTTTCCCAGCCTAAGTGTGAATCAGCCTTAACACTTTGCCTTGTATGTTCCACGATGTTGGAACAGGAGGCAAGTGTGGTGGCTCAAGGTTCCCAGAAGTGGAGAGACTTTTGATAGACAGTGGAAAAGGTGACTAGTTGATTATTTGAATTCAAAGTTATTATTTGGGGAACAATACACAGTCTTGGATTTTTCCTTGAGTAAAAAGAAGACAAGAGACAGAATAGAATTTCATATGTGTAAGTAGAAAAGAAATCCCACTGTTCTCTTCTGTGTCGAGATAACTATTAACCTGGAAGGGGAGTTTCACCTTCTCTGTCCTTTCATGTCCTGGCCATTGACTGGTGATGCTGGAGTTTGCACAGAGAAACCGCAAGGCCTGTTGAAGACAGAAACAATGTACTCCTGTGATGTTCTCACTGTCAGAAATCCCCCAGACCTCCAGTCCCAGGGTCTGTTTCTGCAGCTGGTGCTTTCCTCTCCAGCTCCTGGATATACTTGTTTGCTTACCGTCCTTTTATCCTCATAGACTATTTTTGCTAATGCTCTCTTCCAGTCTCCAGCCTCAGACTCATTTTAGAATCAGAACAGAACTCTTAGAAAGCTGCTTATACTCTGCTGTGTTTCTCAAGCTGTTATACAATGACTTTGGTTTCTCAAAGCTTTTCAAGTTAACTAAAAAGGCAATCAAACAGACTGGTGTGAAACCAAAAGAGGGTGAAACAGTCTGAAAAGTTCCTAGAATGGGGAAGAATGGAGATGCTGGCATATGAGTTTCTATGTTAGTTCCAGAGAAGTTCAAGCCATAGTGACAATGGTAGATTGGGGCTTCGGGAAGAGCAGAGTAATTGATTACAGACAGGGAATAAGCAATTGTGGAGAGCAAGAATGGTAATGGAAATAGGGCCTCCTGCAATGGGCTGGGTATGACAACTTGTATTCTAATACAGCCTGTCTAGTCCTATGATGAAGGATAAGAAAATTGTGGCTTAGCAGAGGCTGAGTGACTTGCTTGACACAAAGGTTTAATCATTGATATGGGAGGGCAAGATGAAACCATAGATGTTACACAGTTAAGCTGATCTTGGGTTTTTAGTTCCTTACCAAAGTAGTTAAATGACAGGTTTGTTTGGTTTTGTAAATAAAATTTTATTGTATACAGATATACCTACCAGATTGCATTGATCTATAATCAGTTTCAAACTACAGTAATAGAGATTGAGAGTTGTGACAGAGACCTCATGAGCTGGATGGTCTAATAAACTAGGTTTATTATTACCTAGTTTTTACAGAAATAAATCCAACAGGCAAACAACAAACAAACAAACAACCCCCTCTTCTTTGTTCTGTTCTTCATTTTCTTTAGAACTGGGGAATTTTTTTTTTTTTTTTTGCTGTTTTGTTATCATTTGGGAACCCTGATTGCTCTTTGGGCTGACGAGGGAGGGGGACTTGATTGGGGGAGGGGGAGGGAAAGGGGAGGCGGTGGTGGGGAAGAGACAGAAATCTTTAATTAATTAATAAAGAAATAAATAAATTAAAAAAAAGAACTGGGGAAATTTTGCTCTGGTTTCTTTTTAGTCTTTTATATAGACTCCTACTTAGTCTATAAATGGAGGTTAACTATTCTCTGGATAATTCTTCACCTATTTTTAGAATCAGTCTTTACAAGATTGACAGGTGTTATCTTTCAATCTGCTTCCTAAGGAGCTAGATTCCCTTAACATTTTTCTAAGGCTTCAGACAGAGATGTATTGTTCTCTGTGCCTCTAAGCACAGAAAGTGTCCCTGTATGATCATATGACTCCCAGAGAATAAAAAGTTTAAGATTTCTGGGTGCTCTTATTTTGTATTTGTCCTTATGGTCTTCTATAGCTCTTACTAATTTTATGGAATTAATTACTGGAACCAGTATTCAGTCTAGGAAACACTATTTCTATTATGTTTTCTTTATTCTTGAGATTTTCATTCATATATACAACAAAATACTATCTGATCCACTCCCTATTTCCCTCCAACTCTCCCCATACACTTTTCCCAACATGTTACCTTTCCAATATCATGTCTTCTTATTTTTCTTTTTTAAAACCCAGTGCGTCCAATTAGTGCTGACCATATGTGCATGGATGTAGGGCCATCCGCTGGAGCATGGGAAACCTACCAGTGGGAGCACCTTAAAAAAGAATAATTTTCTAGCCTTGAGTAGCTCTCAATGACCAAAAGCTCCACAGTTAGAGGTAGGCCCTGGAGAGCACCTCTGCAATCTATGCAGGAATCTTGTCTGGTTCTATTTTGTCCAGATACAGAAATTTTATCTGGTTCTATTCTGTGAAAACAACCACAGCTGTTGTGAGTTTCTGAGTACAATAGCCTTGTCATATTTTGAAAACAGCATTTAACATTCTGCCTCATCTATCAGTTCTTAGATTCTTTTTAACTGCTCTTCTACAATGTTTATTGGGGGTTGAGTTATGGATCCTGCATAGGACTGAATATGCAGTCTCTTATTCTTAGTACTAAGACTAATTGTACATTTCTACACTGTCTGCCCTCTGAGCATCTAACAGCATGGCTCACCAAGTGTTTGGTGAATGAAGAATGAGTATGATGAAATATCTCAAATGATGAGATGATGAAGTTGTCCTTTTCCATGTTTTCCCCATATATCAGATTTCTTGTTCAGTATGTGACCTGGTTGTTGTATCAGTTTAAACTGTTGGCGGAATAAGGGGAGGAGGTTATACAGCCATCATCCATTGGATTTGTAGCTTGATGTGACTTTTGTTTGTCATTGGAAACTTTTCTAGATATTTTCTTTGTAGCAGATAACTACCTTGAAACTTATAATAGTATAATTCTCAGTTGTATTAATTTCCCACTACTTATTAAACAGAGTGGGTTTAAAACATACAGTTATCACTTCATAGTTCTGGTGGTGAGAAATTTTATGTGGGGCTGCCTAAACTAAACTCACGATATTAGCAAAATGTTATCTCTCCAGGAGTCTGTAGATGATACGTGGTGTCCTTGCTCTCTTGATTCCTAGAGGCCACTTGTATCTCTTGCCTTGTGTATTTCTTCATTCACTTTCAGCATCATCTGCCAAGCATGGTCACATATCTTTCTCTTCTCCTCTGACCCACAAGTCTTCCTCTCTCTTAAAGGACCATTGTGATGACATTGGACACATCAGAATAATCCCCTATCTCACCATTATTTCTTTTATTACATCATGTGGGATGTCCTTCTGTATATGGGTTGCTTTTATTGGTTGATGAAAAATCTGTTTGGACCAATGATTTAACAGAGTAAATCCAGGTGGGAAATTAGAACAGAGATAGAGTAGGCAGAGACAGAGAGACACCATGTAGCTGCCAGAGGAGACAAACACTGGAACCTTACCAGGAGACTACAGCCTCGTGGTGACACAGATGAATAGAAATGGGTTGATTTAAGATGTAAAAACTAGAAAAGAACCCCCCCCCCAAACATTGATCAAACAGTGTTCTAATTAATGTAGTTTCTATGTGATTGTTTGGATCTGGGCATCCAGGAACGAAAGAGCAATCCCCATTTACAATTACATGTGCAAATCAACTCTTTCCTTGGACGGTAACATATTTACAAGCTCTGGGAATTAGAAGTGAGCATATTTGAGGAGACATTCAGCCTACCATACCATGTTTCCTCCTTTCCTTAATTT
Source organism: Alexandromys fortis (assembly GCF_014885135.2). Classification (NCBI taxonomy): domain Eukaryota; kingdom Metazoa; phylum Chordata; class Mammalia; order Rodentia; family Cricetidae; genus Alexandromys; species Alexandromys fortis. Next base: position 485,632 of record NW_026068151.1, read on the forward strand.
CTCATTGATTTTCTTTTTAGTAATTGGAAGAATCCTAGAGAAGGCCCTCAAAGAAGCTTTTCTGGACATTGCTCTCAGAATTATATAACTCTTTCTGGGGCTTTTACTAACATTAGTGTCTGAATCCCCAGACCTCTCTGCCTAGAGTCCCACATGTTCTTTTTCACTTAGATCTGAGTTAAAGACATAGTATACAGTACATCACTTTAGGATAGTCTGTCTTCTGAACCTTAATGTTGCCTGTTGATCCTGGTCTAAGAGCCAGAATATGAAAAGTTTTTGAAGGGCAATTCTTTTTGGAAGACCTTGACCCTAAACAATATACAAAGATAAAAGCTATTTTGTTCTATGTGATTCTGTGGGATTCAGCATGTGTTTCAGTATCCCTTTTTGTTTACTCATTGATGACCTGCAAAAACGCAATTTAATATTACTTTAATTATTTGGACTTTGGATTTTCTCCATCTTTATTATTGTGTCCTAATACTTCATGATTTATGAGCATACACATGTTACCAGGTGGGTAACATGTATATGCTCTCCTACCGTCTCCATTATTCTGTGTTTGATTGGAAGGTAATAGAGGTTACTTCAAGGATTACTGGGATGTAATGTGACTATATTTATTGCAGTTCTTTTTTCTGCATACATTAAAAACTGAAAACAAAAGTAGATGGAACAAAATTGAAATAAAATTAAAGTCTTAGGTACATATTATTTTAAAGAAAATTATCAGAGAGATGTTTGACAGGAAGAATAACAAGTGAGAATGCTCATTTTAGTTACCAGGAGATAAACAGATCATTTTACATTTCAGAAAAGAAGATTTGAAGTTGTGTTCTATTGATTCTTGCATCAACGGATTCAGTGTTTGACCCATCATTAATTAATTTCTTACTAGCTAATGTTTTGTTGACTTCACATCACTGCCTAAAAGAATTTCAGAGTCCCTGCAACTAATTAAAACATGGAAGATTGTATTTTGACAACTGAAGCTAATGACCTCTAGGTCCACTTCAGGAACAATGTTTACTAAAAGAAATGTTGTAAGGAAGGCCATTTGTTTCCCAGCTGCTCAGTCCCAAAATAATCACACAGAAACTTTATTATTTAAAACACTGCTTGGCCCATTAACTTTAGCATCTTATTGGCTAACTTTTATATTAATTTCACCCATCTCTATTAATCTGTATATTGTCATAAGGCTGTGGCTTACCAGATAAATTCCAGTGTTTGTCTCCACCAGGGCTACATGGCTTCTCTCTGACTCTGCCTTTCTTTCTCTCAGCATTCAGTTTAGTTTTCCCTGCCTACTTAAGTTCTGCCCTGCTATAGGTCCAAAGCAGTTTCTTTATTCATTTATGGTAATCAGTACATACAGAGGGAAATCCCACACCACCTCCCCTTTTCTGTTTAAATAAAAAAGAAGGCTTTAACTTTAGCATAGTAAAATTATGATAACGAAACAGTTGTCAAGCAAGAATTACAGTTACAATATTTATATCTATTTTATGTTTTATCATAACTAATGAAAACTATAACTATAAATGTTTCAACTCCATCAAAGACTCCAGAAGGATATCCTATTACCTAAGTAAACAATAAATTCATTGTAAGCAAGTTTCAAAACTCTAGAATTGACAGAGACATCTTGCTATGTGGATAGTTACCCAAAGTTCTTCTGCACTGTTGGGGCATCCTTCTTCAGCCTATAGGTTCATGGTATCTGGCAGACTTTTCCATGAAGCAGGAAATTTCAAAGATAGTTCCATCTATATTGGTAGTTTGTCAGTCACTATCTTCTGTATCCTGCTGAATGTTGTGAAGCAGGAACCCCAAAGACCATTTCAACTTTAGGAGAGTCCAGCAGTTATTTCTCTGTGGGTCCTGCATCGCTAGTTCATCAAGAAGTTAGGGCAAGAGCAGTTTCTTGCCCAAATGGCTAACCAACGCTATTAGGAGCCTCTTCGATGCCCATATTCCTCTTGAAGTAACTGGTGCTGCCAGGAGCAGATGTGTCTCATAGTCATGAAAAGTCTTAAGGACTCTGAAAGACTTGAAAAATGCCTATCATCTAAAATACATCTAGAAAATCTAACTAATGTGACTACAAGTTTGATTATTATGAATATTTACCTATATTTCTTAATTATACATTACATTTTTAGATGAGCTAGAAAAACACAATGCCTTAATCAAGATCAGAAATGTATTTACACAGTATAACAAAATTGACCTTAAATTTCTATCAATAAACAAGATCCATACCAATGCAAATCTCTATAGCATATCCCCCTTTAAGTGTAAAAATACATTTATAGACAACATTTGGGAATATGGGCATAGTTCTGTCCAAACTTCTTCCTACTATTTATTGGGCAAAGTAATTTTTTGAGGGTGTTCAAGGCAGCCTTTCAGGGAATGTTGGTCCATCACACAATATTAGTCTGGATTTAATCCACAGCTTCTCATCTTCTGTGGAAACAAAAGAAGAGCCTCGTTTCCAAAGGAACATATCCTTAGACTCAAATTCTGAAGTCAAGATACCTTTACGTTGGTTTAGCTTAGCAGCCTGTACAATGAAATGTTTCTCTGTACTTAGCTCCTTCACAGAACTCAAAGAAAACACAATAATATACATAATCCAGACTCTCCGTGAATTTCCATCTTTAAGTGGCTTTTTTATTTACCCCTTTTAATCTATGACTGTACTCTGTCACGTTAAAGACTTTCCTTTATTTTATTTTTTAAAACAATTTATTTCGTTTTATAACTCTGTATACTCTTTTTCTTCTTTCTCTTAGGCCTACGTACATTTATCCAACACTGTGACCCATTTAGAGGTCTTTTTTTAGATTTGTCTTTATTGCATATCTATAATATTTTCTGACCAGAAGCAGTTTTTAAAATGCTAAGTGCTTTTTAAGAATCAAAGCTGCCACATTGCTAGGGTATATACGGTAGTTTCTGCTTATTCTGTACAGTCCAACATGGTAGAACTGCTTGCTGCCTCCGTGATCCATGCACAAAGTCCCATCTCTAAGCACACAGCTGGTCCTTGTCGCCAAGCAAGCAATAGCACATTGCTCACAAGCCCCATTCAAAATGCTCTGTTTCCTGAAAGAGCCAGAGTTCATCCTGGCAGCACGGCCCAGAAAGCTGGCATTTTACAACCATGACTTTCTTTCTGTTATGGCTGAATCAGTAAGACCTCTCTTACAGGACACATGTCCCTGCTTGTTTCTAGCAAACAGAGCCCACCCAAGAAAATGCCACTACCAAACCATGCTTAACTCTGTTCTTTTGTGTCTAGGATTCCTTTTTAAGTTTTCTCAGGTATATATTGATTTTAGTTGGTCACGTTGGCACCATTTGTAGTAGGAGCTGCTTGTTTCATTCACGACTGCTTAGTAGAGCATGATACTCTTAATCTCAGGGCCATGGGTTCAGGCCCCATGTTGGGCTCTAATGTGTTATAAGGAAGGCCGTTTGTTTCCCAGCTGCTCAGTCCTGAAATAATCGCACAGAAACTATATTATTTAAAACACTACCATTAGCTCTAGATTCTTATTGTCTAAATCTTACATCTTAATTTAATCCACCTCCATTAATCTGTGCATTGCCACAAGGCTGTGGTTTACCAGATAAAGTTCCAATGTCTGTCTCTGGCAGGGCTACATGGCTTCCTTCCGACTCTGCCTTTCAATATCCCAGCATTCAATTTAGTTTTCCTTGCCTACTTAAGTTCTGCCCTGCTATAGGTCCAAAGCAGTTTCTTTACTCATTAATAGTAATCACAGCATACAGAGGGAAATCCCATATCAAAGAAACACATGAGCAAAGAGTAGGTGCTATGCTGTTCTGACTCATTTTATTCCAGGCAGCATACAGGGATATAGTTAGGCCTGATAGTTCAATTTTATATCAGGGTTTGGCCAGGGCTTAGAGATGTTTGAACTGTAATATCAGAGTAGTCAGGGCTGGGGGCACGTCTATGGCCATAGCATCACAGTCTTTGTGGACTGCTTGCTTTCAGCACCTGGCTGAAGGAGATTTTTCTGGGTGTTCCTGGGATGTCACTTACAAGAAACAAGAGAATTATTTGTAACTGATGAGCCTCACCCATTACATCTACTCCACTGATATCAGAACAAGCTCTTTTTCCTCCCTCCCTCCCTCTCTCCCCTCCCTCCTTCTTTTCCTTCCTTCCTTAAAGGCTAAGTTTTGGAAAGGGGGTTAGCTAAGCCATGAATAACAAAGCGTGGACATGGTCAACATCTGTGATGATAGTATGAGGCCAGGATAATAGGAAACAGAAGACTTCATGGTACATAGTGGAAGGTAAAAACCTTCAATGTATTCATTAATTTTAGGATTTTAAAATACTGTTAAGAAGTGGCATAAAGTACAGGAAATAGTTATTAAGAAAAAAATAAACATCAAGTTTTGTATTTTCAACTCTGAATGTTTTGTATACAGCTGCTAACCCACAATTTACAATGTGAAAAGTCCAATCACAACTTGATGGGGAGTGCTAAAACTCCCCAACTACCTTTGAAATTGTGGTAGAAGAAAGTACAAAGAATTGTGGGAGAGAAATATAGAATGGAGAAACTTTCATTGGTGATAGAATGATATCTAGATGCTTTTCCCACCACAGTCAATTTGACTGTCATTATATCTGAATTGTTCTAGTATTAGTGGATGTCTGGGAACCAGACGGATGTTGCAGTTTTGGTTTTTACCCCTTGGGAACTGTCTTAGTCACTGTTCTATTCTGAAGAGACACTATGACTAAGGAAGTTCTTATAAAAGAAACATTTAATTGGGGCTTGTGTACAGTTTTAGAGATCAATTCATTGTCATCATGGCAGGGGCATAGCAGGACATGGCACAACACATGGTTCTGGAGAGCTAGATGAGAGTTTTACATCCTAATCCATAGACAGAAAGAAAGAGGGAGCCTCGGGCTGGTGTGGACTTTTGAGACCTCAAAGCCCATCTCCAGTAACACATTTCTATCAATACCACACCTCCTAATCTTTTTAATCTTTTCAAACAGTTCCACTACCTGTTGACTAAACCTTTGGGAGCCAATCACATTCACACCGCCATTGGAACTAATCTTCTGCTGGATGAATACATTGTTATCTTAATAGGGTAGGTAGGATATACAGTTTTTAAGTTGTCCTTCCTTATATTCTCCGCCATCCTATGTTGCACTATGTGAGGTTGCTTTGCTTGTGTCCCCCAACACCATAGTCATGGTGAACACCTCCCACGCTGTTTACCATAGTTTCAGTAAATCTGATACTATAGCAGTGATCTCTAATGAGAACCTTGGTCAGACAGAGAAATATTCTTGACTTCTGAAGAGAAACTTGTTCCCTATCAGATTATCACCATTTTGATGCATGTAGAGTCTGTTTCCTTAACAGGTAGTAGGAGTCAGAGCTTGCCCCTGACCTCCACAAAAAGGTTACAAAAGGTTTTCCCTATCAAGAAGATAGGACCTGGAGACAAAGAGCTTCCAGATCCAAAATGGGTGGAGATTTTCACTACACTAATTTTAAAACCCCAGAATGGGAAGTCTGTATGATAAAATGCTTTTCCCATATTCTTTAGGCCAAGACTTGAATAAAAAATTGTTTCCGTAATACTGCAACTTACAAAAATACAATGGATCCTCCATTCTGCAAATGTAGGCAGATTGCTAAGGACAGAAAGATGGGGTAGTCTGGGGCCCAGTTACCTTCCCCCATAAAAGGGCGGCTTAAAGTGTCTCATAGCTAACCCTGTTTAGCTTCTGACTTTGTCTAATGGTGGTCTATAAAATTTAAGACTACCATAACAAAGAAATTAGTTTTCTTTCTCTCTTCCCAGTTTGGCCAGTCTTTGAATAAGTTTCTTTACGTGAATCATTTCCTTTTGAAATCTGGGGAATACATTGTCGCAGGAGATGGACCTGAGTATCTGGTAGCTATGAGATACCCTTTGCCTTGAACTGCAGCTTTAAGATCCACAATCACACAGTTTACAAGGCAAGTGTCCTTGTGAGAAATGTAAAATGTTTCCACTGCTCAGGATCTTGGATTTGCTGTGACGACACTCCTCCCCCCTCCCCCAGAGCAGATAGATTGTTACACTACACAATACCTTGACATATTACTTCCTGTCTCTATTTTCTTGGAAAAAAAACTCCTTGAGATATAAATATACAACAGGTAACACATGAGAACAACAAAGTGTAGACACCTATGCTGATTAAATTTCCAGTACAGCAGAGCCAAAAATGTGCATCCATAAAAATTCAACATCCAGAGGGAACACTGATCTACCAGACTGGAGATAGCTAATGTACTTAGAAAAGAGGTTTGTCTGCATCATGGACTGGGGGATTCTAGCTCAAGTTGAGATAGAATCAGGGCGTTGAGTCACTGATAGGGTGGCTGGATGGCAGTGAAGGGTATGTGCGATGAAACAAACCTGCTTACCTCTGGAGACAAAACACAGAAAGAATAAGAGACCAGAACTCAATCATCCCCTTCAGGGGCATACCTTCCAATGACTTAAGTCTTTCTGAACTTATATATACTTCACTTGTTAGTGGTTCTATGATCTCGTAATAGTATGTACTTGGGTCTTTGAGGAAGGAACAAAATGAAACTGTGTCATTATATGTTGAGACATGAGCATCATCTAATCCTGCATCCCCAAATTGTCAAATGCTGCAGAAGAAAGCTGTGTTGTGCTTCTGTCTGAATCTCCTCAGAATCACCCCACCTCCCTCACCTCAGGCTCTTCGCTGTATTCATTTCATATCACTTTAATTTCCTCACACACCGTTCTCTGTATTTAGCATTCACTTTGAGCTGGCAGGTCTGCCCCTCTGTCTTACTAATCTTAGCAGAAGATAGAAAATAAGATTTCATCGTAAAGAATAAGGCTGCCTGGCAATGACTGTGTGAACTTCTTTTCTCTCACCTTCCAACATGTTTATATTCACCGTGTAACATCTCCCCTGCCAAGGACGTTTCGGTTGTGTTTCTTAACTATCTTCTGTTTGCTTTTTAACCTTTTATGTCTGGTAACTGGTATTCATTTTAATCTTTTGTACATTATGTTTTATTAATAGTCCTTCTTAGTTTGCATATATGATATATTTTTATTTAGGTTGTTTTTCTTTTTCATTTGTGTACATTAATTATATATAATGATGTGTTTTGTTGTAGTATTTTTTATTCATACACATGATATATTTTTTGTTATACCAACTTTTCCATTATCCTCTCCTTTTCTTCTCTAACAATCATTTACTTTTGTGTTTTTGTTTAGGGTTTTGTTCTAAATTTCACATATGAGAGAAAAAAAGATACTTGTTTTTCTGCATCTAATTTATGTTTCTTTTTAAGTAGATAATTTAAGTCTGGGGATATAGTTCAGTGGTAGAGTCCTTGCCTGACATGTGCCTGGCACTAAATTCAAGTCCTGGTATTGGGGAGTAAATGGTTAATTTAATATTCAACAGACAATTTGACATTCCTATCCTAAACAAACATGAACATAAATAAGATAAATATAAAGATATGGTCTTCAACATATCTTTGGCTTTAGCATCAGTTTGTTCTCTTTTCCTTCACTCCAAACGTGATCAAACTGTCACTCATGCATATTACTGAGGCTCTTTAACCTCTGATCTGCCTTTAACCAGAATTCTCAGTCTCCGGACTTTCCAATCATCTGTTTGTTCAGACGCGTCATCTGTTTAGGACCAAATATGTTCTGCAATGACAACATGAAACTACCTGTTGAACCCTCCTGCTGGAACAGGAATTTTACAAGTTCCGTTTCTTTCCTTTTGACATTTCCCCTGATCTCTGCTTAATCATTCATGCCAGTCTCTGTGGCCAGATTTTTAGGGTTTCTGGGCTGGGTTACATCTGGGGTTCTGAAATCCTGATGGTTTTCAATGTATTTCCTTTCTCCATACAAGACTTTGTACATCAACACTGTGGTGGTCTCAGAACTGAAGACTAGCTAGATGAAGGTTTTTGGGGGTCCTGTGTCCCAGCCTCCTCTTGAAGTTCTGGCAAGAACTTTGTGCAGCATTGTGTACCATTGTTCAGCAGTCATCATTTTCACCACCACCACAACTACCACCTAACCACCCCAACCACCACCACTACCATCACCACCACCACTACCACCCCAACCACCATCACCACCACTACCACCCAACCACCCCAACCACCACCACTGCCATCACCACCATCACCACCACCCCAAACAGCACCACCACCACCAATACCACCAATACCACCACCACCACCACCACCACCACCACCACCACCACCACCACCACCACCACCAATACCACCACCACCACTACCACCCCAACCACCACCATTATTTTTTAAAAATCTGCTTCTTTATCTTTATAGTGAACCATCACTAGCTTCTTGCTTTTTTACACATTGCCTCCTTTTCAGTTCAATAATTATAACATTTTTAATCATTCACTTGTTTAGGACATTAGAGTATCTTAGTTTCTCTAAAATCTTCCCTCAGCTCTCCTACCTTCCCACATTTTCTCTAGGGATTTTCATTTTATGCATGAGCTTCAAAGAATCCAGGCCTCTCATTTATTCCCCGAGTTTTTAAAATATCTTGCAGATTTACAATGTAACATATCTTTCTGATTGTTTCATATTCCCCATATTCCATATTCTTGCTACGGTATTCAAACTTTTCTCATAGGGCTAAATTGCTTCTTAAAGGGCCACCTCATGTCTGAGTCTCTACTTCATTGACCATAAGCCTGATGTCAAATTCACTTCCCCAGAGCAGTATTTTGATTCTAGACTTTTTACCTTAAAGTCCAAAATGACTCACTGTCTTACCTCAGACTTTCCACTCTATGCAGAATTTCCTGTGTTCTAAAATCAATCTGTTCCTATTTCTTCACACTGTGTGGCTTTCTGTAGTGTCTGCCAAGTCTACCTGTTGTATAAGGTCCAAACCCAATACTGCTGCTGCAATAATACCATGTTTCTCAAGGTTTCTGATAATAATGAACCTCAAAACTCTGATGAGCATATAAATTTTCGCTATTCTTCCAAAGGTCCTACCAAGTTTAACAAGCTAATTTTGATGTTGTAGAGAGTAATAAATATTCTTAGATGCCTGGTATCTTTGTTTTGAAGTTTTTGTGGTTATACCTCACCAGAGATCAAATGTAGGAGGGAGAAAGGCAACATCACCTTCTTTATTAAGATTCTTTACTTCCCGGCATTAGGGTCGGCATCCTTCTTTCTTCGTTTGCTCTCCATGTGTTTGCATCTAGGATGGCCAAGTGTGCCATGTCTGGGTATCTCCAATTCTGCTCAGTTCTCCTTGTAGTTGTATATAAACAGTTACTTCCATGGCGTACTGATTTAAGGTTTTGTCTTCCCCTGTGTCATCCCCCTCTTTTTTCTTTTTCTGTTTCTTTTTGGTCAGGCAGATTTTGAGTTGGTGAAGAGAAACATGCTTCAACAGGACTCCTTTATACTCTGGCAAAAGCCTCTGGGGCCTGTTTGGCTTCACATTAGTTACAAACCCAGACCTTTGCTGCCTGCTCACACGCTGTGACCTTTGGTTCTGGAATGATGTCCTGACAAACAGACCCAAAGTATTTGCTAATTAAGCAAGGGTTCATCTAGGGAGATCTTGTTGTTGTCACACTCTCTCAGTATAAACTGGAGAAGCAAAATAAACCTAATCTCTCTTGCTCTAAAGTTCAAGTGTTAAAAATTCAACAATGTTGCTGCACTGGGAATATGCTCAGTGGTGTAGGACTTTCTGTTTATTTCCTTCTGAAATGTGTTTATCTGGGCTGTTACAGTTTGCTGCTCTGAATAGAATTTAGAACCAGCTTTGGGGATGGTGGATTCGGAGGAATTGAAATTACTCTTTGTAATCACCTCTCTGATCCTCATGTAGTCTTCAACACGGGCAATCTCCAGCATGATTTTGTTTGTGCAGCTCTCTTGCTGTCAAGTATTGTTCTAATCAGTTCCTGTGCCTGCTGGAACAGCTGAGAGTGATATGTTACTGCACATGGCAGCAGGCAGGCATCGAGGAAGGAATAAGGCTTACTGGACTTATAGTACCACCTCATCTTCTCCTTTGTTTCCCCACTTCCTTCTCCTCATCCTTCTACTTTATTCCCAACTTTGCTTTAAAGGGTTGTTGCTTTTATACTGGGAAGAATGTGCTAGACAACAATTCTGCTTAGTGGAATAATGAAGTAAATTATGTATTTAATTTTATGACTATTTTTATGTTTTAAACCAATCATACTCATTATAAGAAATTCCATAATTATGAGTTATGGATAAATGATGGAAAATTAGTCATTATCAATATAGTCCTTGATTTCCATGGATATTGATAGCTGAGATAATCACTGTTGGTACTGGTTTGTCAGTCTCTGCAATTGCAGACATAATCATGTCATGTTGTTCTTGAGGCCCCCCTCTTACCTACACAGGCAGGGACTAAGCCATTGTGTCCTCCTCTTCTTAGTGTTCTCAAAGTCTCTAGAGCATGACATATGCACTCATACTGAGTGTTGGTAACTAAGTCCCACTAGGCATTTGCCTGTGTGGGAGACTCTCTGGGTAGGTGGGTTTATACCCTAGGACAGTGGGGCCACTGTGAATACAATCCACTACTGCCTCTTACAACTCAGAATGCTTTTAGTTTCAAAATTTTTAGTTTTTAAATTCAGCTTTGTCTGAATTTGATTTTTATTGATTCTTTCTGAAAACTATTCAATATATTTTTTCAATCAAGCTTTTACTTTCTGACATTTAGTTGCTTGGATGTGTCTGTTTCTACAGGCTATGTGTTCAGTGCTTTGATATTCACAATGAAGTCCCACCAAAAACTCTCACTGTGAAGATAGTATGAGAAGTGGTGATGGAAAGCTGAGTAACAAAATTAGCAGAATTGTGTGTTTATGAAAAATAGGAAAATTTTCTATGCTTAATTACCACAATCTTTTCCACATAAGGTGTGCACATCTAGGTTTGAGGATAGTATACAAGTTCTATTGAGACTGGTCTAGAATGCTGTTGATGAGACTTTTGCCTATCTTCCTTTGTTTCTCTCTATTTCTTGTGTGTGTGTGTGTGTGTGTGTGTGTGTGTGTGTGTGTGTGTGTGTGTGTGAATGCATAATCCAACATTGAGTATCATTCCTTTGGTACTGTCTACTATTTTTTTGAGACAGGGTTTTGTTCCAGCCTAGAACTAGCAGTCCAGTCTGATTGGCCAATGAGACCCAGGGATCTTCCTGTCTCCACCTCTATAGTTGTTGTTGTTTTATTCTTTGCTCTTTGGGAAACCCGCCACCCAGCCCCCACAGAGACTTATTCTTTCTTATGAATGCCCAGTCTTAGCTTGGCTTGTTTCTAGTCAGCTTTACTTAAATTATTCTGTCTATGTTTTGCCTCTGGGTTTTTATCTTTCTCTATTATATATAACTTTCTCCTTACTCAGTGGCTTGCTGTGTAGGCGGGTGACTGGCCCCTGGTGTCTTTTCTCTATCTTCTCTCACTCCTCCCTCTTCTTGCTTCTCCTTTTATTTATTCTTTCGCTCTAGCATCCCCACCTATCCTTTCTCCTGCCTAGCTATTGATCATCTAGCTCTTTATTGGACCAATCAGGTGCCTTAGGCAGGAAAAATAACACAGCTTCACAGAGTTAAACAAATGCAACATAAAAGAATGGAAAACATCATTGCATCATTAAACAAGTACTCCACAGCATAAACAATTGTAACACATCTTTAACTAATATTCTGCAACACACCTCTCAAGCACTAAGATTACAAGCATGTGCCATCAGAGCAGACTTCTTTGATACCGTTTAGTCAGGACTCTGGGAGCTAAATTCAGGTCCTTAGGCAATCACTTTCCCAACTGAGCTAGATTCCACTCTTTGCAGAGTGTGTTTTCCTGAAGAACTCATTTTCTCCGACATCCTGGTTTTCATCTTATTGAAAATAAAGGCAGTAAGGAATATAGATAAAATTTGCATATTCGTTAAAACTTATCTATGCCTGAAAATAATGGACCAAATCTGGCAGGACAGCATGGAATAGGCTAAATACTTCATTCTAAAGGCTGATTTACTGAGCACAGATTGGAAGAAATGCACATTGAAAACCAGTTTACTTCAGGCCTGGAGTAATGGCTAGATCAAATACCTCTGAACTGCCAGCTTCTTTTATAAAGCTCAAATATCACTAGTTAAGAAGTTTTCACATCAAAAGAGATGTTAATTAATTATAATATCTCTATCTATATATTATAGGTAAAATACTATAAAAATAATACTGCATTTCAGGTGAGATGGATGGTTGATGGAACCAAGATTATAAATGAGTAAAGACCTATGAAATATAGAAAAAATGTGTATCTCTGAACCTGAAATAATGGAGATATTGTAGCTGTTGTGAGGTATAAGTAAATATCCTAATATTCAGCATGACTGAGAAGTCAATAACATGTGCTCAGTACCTGCCATGTGCCCAAGCTTGTTTCATATATATTTTTATAATTTAATTAAAATTGTATAGAAGCTTTATGAAGCAGTGATATTATACCTACTTTGTAATGGAAAATTTGAAACAAGACAACTTTAGAAACTTCTTCAAGATAACAATGCATTGTTGTATATTATAAAGTTAAAAATGTGGGTTTGATGGAAGACTTATGATACTATATAGAACAAACTCCTCCTCCTCCTCAGTCCTTTTCAATTGTGAGACTTTGGATGGTCTTCATTAATCCAGGGAAGCCATGCAGTCTAATCTCGTCCTCATGACTCAATCCATGTATGTCGCATTCATTCTGGGACTTTTGATGGAGATATAGAAAAAGAATTTGACTTTCCTTTTCGCAGTAAGATTCGTAAAGGTTCATATGTAAAGCTAGAGTTGATCATGGATGTTTTGTCAAAAAATAACAGTGGAGGGCCCATGATAAATGATATGAATTTGGCATGTGGGTTAAGTTACAGTGATCTAAGTTAGTTCTCCCCATGTTTATAAGGATTCTCTCACTGTGACCTTAACAATGTAAGGCTCACAATGCTCTACACAGCAGAACCAGGATTCCTACTTGTTACTGTCTCATTATTAGTTTTCATCAACTACCTTCTGCTTAACTTAGTTAAGCATGTAGACTTAGCTCAGTAAAGGTTAATGTTACAGTCCAGAGACCAGATAGGACATTTTATGTCTGTAGTTTTCTGTTTTTCTCATTGCTAAGGAGAAAGCCAAGTGAAATGATTTATTATGTGTTTTCTATGACTCTTGTAGTGGGTTACATAGTCATTGTCTTTGGCCTATGATTCATGACCAATTATATGAATGCCCAAGGACAAACTACAGGTGCTGGGTTATTGTAGATTGCCCAAGGATGGTGAGGAAGAGTGCTAATCGCTCATCAGTTACAATGAGTTCTAAGCTTCTTTTCTAAATCATTACTCCAGGGTTTTTATATTGATACATATTTGAAATTCAACTGAACAGAGTAAATGTCTCCATGTTCTGCAAAAATGATGTTGCTGTAGATTGAGCTACAAGTTATGGCTATGAACTTTTGCTAGTGAAAGGTGAAAGTATTGGAGATCATTATATAATAAATGAGAAGTATTATTGATATTTTGCTTCCACATGATACTGAAATCTAAATATCATTACTTTAGTAGCTTGTATTTGTCATATTTTACCAAGTATGAGTTCTTTCTCCTAAATAAATCAATACATTTTAATTCTATGTTGTAGTGAGTGTCCTCACTGACAGCTCATTCATCCATAAACCATTAACTTCTCTGGCTCACTCGATAGGCCCAATGAAGTTGAATTTGTTAGAAAATACCAGTGGTTATAGGACGTGAACCTTAAAGATAATTGATATCTAAGCAGATGACCTCATTATTCATATGCCTCTAGAAAACATAGAAATATGTTTATATATAGAAATAAACTAATTGACTTAGATATGAATTATGCAATGGTTAATAACTCATACAATGATCCTAACTGTTTCCTTTCCTGCTGCATTCTTAAGTCTACTGGGTCAGGAAATACTGTCAATTCTTCAGTTGTTTTTGAAGTATGTGGACTGTTTTGTAAACTCTCCTGTCTTTAAACTAGCCTCTCACTTTCTCCAGCAATCTTTCTGCACTTTGTTCTGCATGCAGCCAATAGATTGATGCATAAAGCAAAAAATTAAACTCTTTTGAAACTGCTTCTGTGCTTCCTGTTGCTCTTGTGATAAAAATCAAGGTTACATAGTAAATACCTTGAAATATGCTGCATTAAAATACACAAATAAAGCCTAAGTTTATTTTTTCTGCTTCTTTGGCTCTTCCTCTTTCTCCAGTCACAGAACTTTTTTTTTCTTCCTACTCAGTATTTCAGTATTTTATAGCCTTCACATCTCTCTCTGCAGTTCTGACAGACAAAGTCACCAATACCTGAGGGCATTTCTATCTGCCTTGAAGGTTGTTTTCTTAGATCTCCTGTGATTGGCTAAGCACCACACCACTTGTAACTTACATTGAATCTTATGAGTGACAGTTTCTAGACTGCCCAATGAAAGAAGCCAATTCCAATTTCTTTTTTGTTTGTTTGTTGATTTGATTTTCTCTGTGTAGCCCTGGCTTTTCCAGAATTAGGTCTATAGACCAAGGTAACGTCAAACTCACAGAGATCTGCCTTCCTCCTGAGTGCTGATATTAAAGGTGTGCATCTGGCTTTCTTTTCCTCGTTTATTTGTTTATTGTCTATCTTCTATTATAGAACGATCTCCTGTGTTGGCTTTCAATCACAAAAACAAATACTTGAGATAATTAAGTTGTAGAGAGAGGTTTGTTTTGGCTCTCTGGCTCTCAGTGTTGGAGGTTTCAGTCTGTGATGGATTTACTGTTTGTTGTGAGCTTTGGGATACAACATGGTGGAAGCCTGTGGCAGAGTGAAACTCCCAAGGCATGAAGATACAGAGAACAAGGAAAAGAAAAGGTTGGTTTTCACTATCTCCTTCTAGTACTATCTCTAGGAGGTGCCCTAGAGACCAGACCACTTCCCACCAGCTGTTTCCTATTATCTCTACCATCTCTCAGTGCTATGCTAGGTCAAGCCTTTCTTGCACGTACCTTAGGAAACATTTAGGATTCCAACCATAGCAGCTTCCCAGAAGTTTAGAAGAGTGGTTGATATTTCAGGCCGTGTGTGTGTGTGTGTGTGTGTGTGTGTGTGTGTGTGTGAAAGTCTTATTTCATTTCAATTAGAAAAAAATGGGTATTGCCAGCTGTCATGGTTTGAATAGTTATGCCCCCCCCCCCATAGACTCATGTGTTTGAATGATTGACCCATAGTAAGTGGCAGGGATCAAAATGGTACAAGATTCACAGGGTCCCTTCACAAGGTATAGATGTGAGTGTTACAATTATGGAGAGAAATATACCCTGACTCGTTGGGAAGTCAGGCTATACCTGAAGCTGTGAAAGGCCAGCTCTGAGAGGAAAGGCTCCTGACTTGTCAGGAAGTCAGGCTATAACTGAAGCTGGGGTACGGTTGGGGATGATCTACCCACAGGATATAGCAATCCTGCTTTTCTCCAAAAGAGAAACATTACAGCTGATCTCTGCTTCATCTCCCTTTAAGGAGGATTCCCAACAGAGATGTCCATTTCTTCTCAGCTTGGCTCTAGGTGTTACTTTTCTCTGCTTCAATCTGACTCTGGCAATAGGTTGTTTCTTTTTTCACTCCAGAACCCCACAAGGGAGTTTATCAGCAAAGATTCTGCTCCACACTGGTGGAACAAGATCTCCACCCAAAACTCTTTTAAGAAAGGGATTTATTTAGAAAGGAGGAGTCCAAGAGAGTGGCTCCTTCTGCCAGGATAGGAAAGGACAGCCAGCAACTGAACAGAGAGGTTTATATAGGGCTTCTTAGGGCTTCTCAGCTGTTGGTGGGTTTTCCTACTCAGGTATTAGTTGGTTTAGTTGACATGGGCAGAGTTGGCTCTGGT
The DNA here is from genome assembly GCF_014885135.2 of Alexandromys fortis. Taxonomy (NCBI): domain Eukaryota; kingdom Metazoa; phylum Chordata; class Mammalia; order Rodentia; family Cricetidae; genus Alexandromys; species Alexandromys fortis. The sequence goes on from NW_026068151.1 coordinate 501,719, forward strand.
TTCATGGCCAAACTGCATTTCTTTCACTGGCCCTTTTTATCTTTTTGGCTCTACTTTCAGGGCCAGGTCATATTTCTTTAATTAACTCTGGTTCTAGGGCCAAAATGTGTTTCTTTAGCTCTGATTTCAGGGTCAGTGTGTGTTTCTTAGGTTCTGGTTTCAGGATACTAGATTTCATGCTCAGGGATTGCTTGGTTTCATGTTCAGTTGGTCGGGGGTAGATTTGGCTTTGATTTCAGGGCCAAAATGTATTTCTTTCATTAGCCGTTTTAGTCTTTTGGCTCTATTTTTAGGTTCAGTGTGTATTTTTTCACTGGCTCCCAAGGTGTATTTCTTTCACTGGCTCTGGGTTCAGGGTGGAGATGCGAGATTTTGTGCTCAGGGATTGGTTGGTTTTCCTGCTCAGGGACTGGTTAATTTTGTGTTCAGTTCGTCAGGGGCAGGTTTGGCTTTAGTTTCAGAGCCAAATTGTCTTTCTTTCACTGGCCCTTTTTTAGCCTTTTGGCTCTATTTTCAGGATCATGGTGTATTTCTTTCACTGGCTCTAGTTCCAAGAGTAAAGTGTGTTTCTTTCACTGCCTGTGATTTCAGGGCTGGGGTGGGTTTCTTTGGCTGGACCGTTTATGCTTTTACTACAATAGAAACAGCAAACAGTTACTGGAGAGAAGACTCTTGCCAGTTGATCTGCCTGCAAGCTGTGCAGAGAGCTCCAGAAGTACAGTTTTTTAGAATTGTCCATCATGCTATCTCCAGATCACCAACACACTTGTAAATAACCCTAGGAAACCCACTGGTTCACTGAGTCAGATTTGGGTGTAATTTTTTTATTAGTTTTGTTTAACTGGAGATTTCTCTCTTACTCACCAATTCCCAAATATCCACTCTGAGGCTTAATATTAATTATAAACTATTTAGCTGATGTCTCAGGCTTATTACTAACTGGGTTTTACATCTTAAATGAGATAATTTTTATTAGACTATGCATTGTCACATGGCCATGGTATTACTCACATCTTATTTCTCTGGTGGCTGCTGGCATTTCCCTGACTCTTCCCTTTTACTCTCTGTATCTCTGTTTGGATTTCTGAACTGGCTCTGTTTTTCCTGGCTATTGGCCAAATCAGCTTTTTTATTAGTATATGGGTAATAAAACATATTTGCAGCATACAAAGAGATATCCCACATCATTCCCCTTTTCTGTCTAATCAAAAAGGAGAGGATTTTAACTTTAACATAGTAAAATTACATATAACAAAACAGTTATCAAGCAATGATTACAGGTATAATATTTATTTGAATTTGATGAAATTAAAGAAAATACTCTATTATCTGTCTTATCTTTCTGAGTCTAAAGTTTCATATCTAATTTATCTTTTATCAAAACTAAGGAAACAATAATTATAACTAGTCTTCAACTCCATCAAAGACCCAGAAGATAGATTACCTAAATAAACAGGAAGTGCATTATACACAACTTCTAAAACTCTAGAAAGGATAGGGACATCTTGCTACCTAGACAGTCACCCAAAGTTCTTCTGTAGCATTGAGGCATCAATCTCCAGCCTATATGCTCATAGTATCTGGCAGACTTTTCAATAAAACAGGAAATTTGAAAAATTGTCCCACCTATTGTTATTATTCAGAAATTACGGCGAGTCCCGGGCAGGCTGGCAGCCCCGCCATATGCCCAGAGACGCTGGCTGCTGCTGGTCCTGTGTCCCCAAGCCAGCCAAGCGGCTGTAAATTCCCAACAGTGGTGGGCGCATGTAAACAGACCCATAGACACGGAAAATAGGCATAAAGCTAAAATATTTATTACAGGAGAGAGGGAGAGAAAGAAAATGAGAGGAGAGACAGAAACCCGTGTGCACCCCGTGAGAACAGAAAGAGAAGAGAACAAGATGGTAGTGGGAGTGGGCATGGCTTGTCTCCCAGAGACAGGAAACCACAACATTTCCAGGTCTTCCTTATAATAAAAACAGGAGATTAGACATCACAGTTTGAAGGAATTGGGGCGGTGAATTTTTAAGACTGCTTTCCAGTTAATTGTGGGCATCGTCTTTGAGGGGGAGAGGTGAGAGAAGGCTGTGTGCTGGTCACATCCTGGCATAGTTGGTCTCTTTGCTTTTATCCCGTGTCTGTGGCATGGGAATGTCTGGTGTCCCTAAGGTATTGGCAGAACAAAGAACAAAGTTAAATTAAGGAAAAAAAATTTGGACCAGGGAATTGAGGGGGTATCTGACCTGTTTAAGATGGATTTCTTAATTTGGCTCCCTGGAACTCACGAGAACTCCTTGGGTTTGTGAAAACAGAAGTTTTAGACATATAATGACTGTGGCATAAGAGATAAATTTGATTTGAAATTTGTTTGGTGAGGTACATCTCGCTGTCAAACTGTCAGAGATCTTTGAGAAGGATAAGATTTTACTTGAGTTATTGATTAAAAAATGACAGAGAACTTATTTGGTTGGCACCCAGAGCTACTCTTTTTGGATCCTCCATGGTCGCTGAAGGTTGCATTTGACCTTTGCTGTTTAGCGCAGGCTCCAGAAGACCCTATGGGCTAAGAAATCTGTAGGAAGACAGACCTACCTTGATCTGAGCAGCTAGGCTGTCGATTCCAGCAATTTCGTCTATGTCTGTAGGTCTTTAGTTTGGACAAAAGGCAGTTTGCCCAATGGTCAGCACTTGGCAGTTGAAGCGAACTGCAGAAGGATGTTCTGTACATGTCTGTCTTCTGTCTTCTTTGGAGGGAGCAGAGAGCTGCTGCTAGAAGCCAACCTGTCTCTTTTTTTTTTGTTATGAAAAGTTTTTAATAATTAAATACTTAAGTACCACATTCCCCAGATCTCTGAGCAGTTGAGGGCTTTTTATCAGGTATAACTATAGTATTGAATTTGTTTGGAAAGTTGGGTCTGAGCTTGACCACACTGGCTCTCAACTTAACAGGTAAGATTTACATTTGTAAAAAGGCAGAAAAAAGGAAAAAAACTGCTTGTAATATAAGGTTAGTGGCAGAACTTACAATGGTAGAGAACAGCTTAAGAGACTTAAAAGTACGTACCAGTTTAAAATATTAAACTCATGATTTTGTAGTCTGAAATGAGATGTAATGGACATTTATTATGTATTATTATGCATTGGAAGAGTGAACAGGAATTGGGCAACGTGGATGACTCTGATGGGCCCTATCAGAGACATGACATTGCTCAAAACATAAGTAACAGAGCTAACAGAAGGATTTTAGTGGAAACTGGGTGAGAAGGCAGGGTAAAACTGGGAGTAAAACCGGGAGAGTGTGGTCACGTGACCTGGCCCTCAGCCAAGATGGCGAAAAAGTCACCTGACCCATCTGGCCCTCAGCCAAGATGGCGACCATCACATGTCTGTTCTGTTGGGGAGCTGCCATGCCATAAAAAAAGCTGCAGATGAGAGGGCAAAAGGCTGGAACCCCAAAATGGCCATTTACAGTTTTAATGGGGCCATTTTTTGGACAGTGATGGATAAGTGTAATGTTGAAGGACATCCAAAGGGCATCCCAGCGGGGAGGCTGGAGGTCTGGACAGCTTGCTACCCATGGCTAAAATACCTGCAAAAAAAGTGGCACCTCAAGCAGTAAGGCTGGATGCAGATGGAACAACACCGTAAACAGGCATCCGAGCTTACATATCAATGTAAAGAATGTAAAGTATTTTGCACTTAACAGTTGTTTTTTGGATTGAAGTAGATTCAATAATCAACCTTTTTATCATTTCTATACTATATTCCCATTATTGAGAAAGAGATTGACCATTAATAATTTATAACCAACTGTCTTTAAATAAAAACAGATATTTATAAGTAATATTTTGGGAATTTGGGTGCAGATTTTTATGTTACTTCCTGCTGCTTGGGAGTTCTGGTAATTTTATGGAGATCCTGAGTAAATTTAGAATTATGGTTAAATCTTGAATATAGAAGTCTGTGTGTCTTATCCAGTTGCCTTGAAGCTATTTTGGATATTGCATCACCTGGGTCATTGCTCCCAAGACACCTCAGGGGTCTTGCTCAATCAAGCCATATTAGCCTGGAAGGAATCCACAGCTTTTTATCTTTTGTGGAAATAAAAGTAGAACTTTTTTTTTTCTGAAGCAACATATTGTTAGACCCAAATTTTGAAGTCAAGAAACCTTTATGTTAGTTTAGCTTAGCAGCTCCCAAAATCAAGTGTCTTCCTGTAGTTAGTTCATTAACAGTTGAAAATTCAAAGAAAACACAATAGTATACATAATCCAGACTCTGCATGTTTTTCATCTTTATGTGGCTTACTATAATTTTTGTTACTCAATTTGCTTTTTAAGAACCTTAATTTATTATCTTAAAATTATTCTTTTAATTTATGACTCTGTCTATCATCTCTCTCCCAAGCCTATGAATATTTATCAAACACATTGTGAATCATTTAGAGGTCCTTTTGTCTGAATCTGTCTTTATTGTGTTTCTGTAATCATTATCTGACAGGGAGAATTTTTTTAAATGCTAAGCACGCATGGTTAGGACCAAAGGTGACGCTTTGGCTGTTGGCCCCACCCTGTTTGGCTTTCCAACATGGCAGAAGTATGCTCACTGCCCTAACTCTAGGGATGCAGCAGGTCCACACCACTACCAAGCAGCCTGAAACACACTGTCCACTGTAGTGATAATTTGTTTATGTTTTAACAAAGAGGGTTGACTCATACTGATAAGTTGTGTGACTTCTTTCCTTTTCCATTAAGCTGACTTTTTGATGATGAAATGTGATATGTGAGGTCCTATGATAAATTTGAATCTAAATTTGACGAGACTGCATAGTCAGTCATTGGCTTCTTGGAGCTCCAATATTGTCTTAGTATGAGAAAATCTAAGCCAACCAGTCTCAGAAGCCATCTGGAGCAATTGTAGGATGCTCAGCTGAGCTCCTAGCAAATTTAACCCCAGTTACTCTTCTCATATGAAGGTTTAGAAATCACATACTGGAGACAAATACTGGCTGAGTTCCTGATTTACAAAATCATGAGATTAAATAATATTACATTTTAAAATAGCCTACCAAATTGAGTAAACTGTGGGGTGTTCTGTTGTATAACATTAGAAAGCATTAGATTTTGTGACATTAGATAAAGCATTTTTGTAAATCTTATACAATAAAAGTGTACTAAAAGTCAAGGTAAATATTTTCACTGATGAACCTTAGAAAATTGTAGTTTATTGCTTACTATCGATATGGGCTGTTTGGCAGATTACACTCTCGTATATTTGGTAAATCTCTTTAGTCAAATGTCACATGTTGTGAATGGTTATATATCTCTTAACAGATATAATGGAGAATGTAAGTCAAGAAATAAGGAATATAATATGGAATTATATTTACAAGGGTCACTCAGTCAAAAGAAAATCACCTGGAAGAAGTCTAATAGCCACTTGAGAAATAGAGCATAGTATGATAACATAGTATGATAATGTGACCATTATGTTTTAGAACACACACACAAATACATACACACATGCATACACAAGCTCATACACAGAGATATACACAACAATACATACACATATACATGTGTAGACTGAAGTTTCTGTCCTACCTGGTCCCACAATTGTTCAGTTCCAAAGAAACACAGAGAGGCTTATATTAATTATAAACTGTTTAGCCTCTTAGCTCAGGCTTATTACTAACTATCTCTTACAACTTAAATTAGCCCAAAATTCTTATCTATGTTTAGTCATGTGGTTGGGTACCTTTTCTCAGTAAGGTATTCTCATCTTGCTTCCTCTATATCTGGCTGACTTCTGCATCTCTCTGCCTTTCCTCCACCCAGAATTCTCCTAGTCTGGTCACCCCACCTATACTTCTAGCCTGGATACTGGCCAATCAGTGTTTTATTAAACCAAAATGAGTGACAAGTCTTTACAGTGTATAAGAGTGCTATCCCACAGCACACATGTTTAAAAAGAAGAGATCAGGAGGATTTCTATCACTTTATGCATTCTTTTTTATGGAAAAAGGAAGAATTTTAAAGGTTTTGAAAATTCCAGATGATTAAAGCAAGTTTGTATCTACCTGTAGCTTCCCATTTCCTTCTAGCTAGAAAAGTCCAAGGTACTGTTCAAAACTGAAGGAATTATTTTGGGGCTAGAAAGGAAGACGAAGCTTACATTCTTCCCTAAATCCCATTTTGAGCCTGATTTAATCAAGCAAATGGAACAATAATGGATGAGTAAGTCAGATATAAAAGATTCAGGAAAGATAATCAAGAGCAAATTTCTGCTTTCATTTGAAGACCAGAAAGACAACAAAACTACAACCAAGAGAAGGGAATAACACAGATCAAGGCAGAAGACAATGGACTGTGCATGAGAACCAACCAGAAAAGAAATTAAAAGTGAGAAAGCCTGACTGAGAGAATCCACAGAGACAGAGAGATAGGGGAAAAGGAGCAGGGGATAAGGTATTGGTAGAGGAAAAGGGAGAAAACTAATAGCACAGATATTTAAAGCATAGTTAGGGGATGTCGTAAATAATTATTAGTAATTCCAACAACTTTCATAAGCACAGGTAAAGAACTTGAATAGACTTTTCTCCAGAAGGAATATACTGATAGACAAACAGTGAAACAGGAAGACAGATGAGAAATGTATGGGTAGATGACAAATATCGCTAACATTAGGAGAATTCAAATCTAAAGCAGAAATAGTCAACAACAATTTAGACTATTATCTATATTAAAGAACATATTGCAGATGGGTAGTGGTGGTAAATACCTGTTGAAGGAGCTGCAGGCTGTGTTCCTGCCACCCAGCTCCTGGCTGCCTGGCTAACTTATGCCCCGAAATAACAACACACAAATTGCATTCTTTTAAACACTGCTTGGCCCATTAGCTCTAGCCTCTTATTGACTCACTCTCACATCTCGACTAACCCATAATGTGTTAGTTAACACTAACTAATAATGTGTGTAGCACCATGAGGTGGTGTCTTACCAGGAAATACTCAGCATGTCTGACCTGCATCCATCTTGGGCCAGAGCTTCATTGCATCTGGCTCAGAGAGGAGAAGCATGGTGTCTGACTCACTTCCCTCCTTCCCAGCATTCTGTTTTGTCTACTGCACCTACCTAATTTTCTGACCTATCAGACCAAGCAGTTTTCTTTATTGATTAACCAATGAAACAACAGATTGACAAATGACCTTCCCACATCACATACCTTCAATCCCAGTACTTAGGTGGCAGAGTCAGGCAGATCTCTATGAGTCTGAGGCAAGCCTGATCTATAGAGCTAGTTCCAGGACAGGCCCAAGAGCTACATAGAAACCCTGTCTCTAAAAAGAAACAAACAAACAACAACAACAACAAAGAAAATTTTGCAAGACCTGGTGAGAATGTGGAGAAATTAAAACACTGGTAATTGTTGTTATGCATATATAATAGTATATTATATCATGGAAAAAGTTATGTCTTAAAAAACAAATAACCTGGCTAAGCAAGAAATCAGAGAAACATCACCCTTCACAACAGCCACAAATAGCATAAAATATATTGGAGTAACTCTAACCAAACAAGTGGAAGACTTGTATGATAAGAACTTTAAATCTTTGAAGAAAGAAATTGAAGACACCAGAAAGTGGAAAGATCTTCCATGCTCTTTGGTAGGTAGACTTAACATAGTAAAAATGGCAATCTTACCAAAAGTAATTTACAGATTCAATCAAATGCCCATTAAAATCCCAGCCAAATTCTTCACAGACCAATATTCAATATTCAAACTTCATACAAAAAAGCAGAAAATATAGGATAGCCAAAACAATAATGTACAATAAAAGAACTTCTGGAGGCATCACAATCCCTGACCTCAAACTATACTACAGAGGGATTTATAATACTGAAAACAGCCTGGTATTGGCATAAAAACAGAAAAGAGGACCAGTGGAATTGAATCAAAAATCTGGATATGGTGTGGGAGAATTGTCTGTATTCTGTCAATCATGTTATAAATAAACGCTGATTGGCCAGGCAGAAAATATAGGTGGGAAAACCAGAACAGGAGAATTCTGGGAAGGAGGAAGTTGATTCCTCCCACTCCTGCTCAGACCACAGAAGCAGCAGGATGTGATCTGCCCCACTGAAAAAAGGTACTGAGCCACATGGCTAACATAGATCAGAAAAATGGGTTAATCAAGATGTGAGAGTTAGCTAGTGAGAGACTAGAGTTAATGGACCAATCAGCTTTATAACTTATAGAGATCTTTGTGTGATTTTCTTTGGGACTAAACAGTTGCGGGGTACTGGGCGGGACAAGAACCCCAACAAACAAACAAGCCAGGCCCCCTCATGTTATATGGATACTAATCTACAGACCTACAAACACCTGATTTTTGACAAAGAAACACCAAATATAAAATGGCAAAAAAGAAAGTACATTTAACAAATGTTGCTGGCATAACTGGATATCAACATGTAGAGAAATGAAAATAGAGCGTTATCTACCACCATGCACAAAACTCAAGTCCAAATGGATCAAAGACCTCAACATAAAGCCAGCCACACTGAACCTTATAGAAGAGAAAGTGGGAAGTACACTTGAATGCACTGGCACAGAAGACCACTTCCCAAATATAACCCCAGTAGCACAGACACTGAGAGAAACAATTAATAAATGGGACCTCCTGAAACTGAAAAGCTTCTGTAAAGCAAAGGTCATGGTCAGCAAGACAAAATGTAGCCTATAGAATAGAAAAAGATCTTCACCAACCCTATATCAGAGAGAGGTCTGATCTCCAAAATATACAAAGAACTCAAGAAATTGGTCATCAAAAGAACAAGCAACCCAATAAAAATGGAATACAGACCTAAACAGAGAACTCTAAACAGAAGAATCTAAAATGGCTGAAAGACACTTAAGGAAATGTTCAACATCCTTAGCCATCAGAGAAATGCAAATCAAAACAATTCTGAGATTCCATCTTACACCTGTTAGAATGGCCAAGATCAAAATACTGATAACAATTTATGCTGGAGAGGTTGTGGGGTAAAGGGAACACTCCTGCATTGCTGGAGGGAATGGAAGCTGTTACAGCCCCTTTGGATGTCAGTATGATGATTTTTCATAAAATTAGGAAACAACCTTCCTCAAGACCCAGCAATACTACTTTTCGATATATATCCAAATTATGGTCAATTGTACCATAAGGACATATGCTCAATTATGTTCCTAGCAGCTTTGTTTGTCATAGCTAGAAACTAGAAACAACCTAAATGACCCTCAACTGAAGAATGAATAAAGAAAACGTGGTGCATTTACACAACGGAATACCACACAGCAGAGAAAAATAATGACATCTTGAAATCTGCAGGCAAATAGATGGATCTAGAAAACAACACATTGAGTGGGGGAACCCAGATCCAGAAATACAATTATTGTATGTACTCACTTATGAGTGGTGTTTCAACATAAGGCAAAGAAAACCAGCCTATAAATCATAATCCCAGAGAACCTAGACAACAATGAGGATATTAAGAGGGACATACAGAGTCTATATGGCAAGTGGTAAAAGACAATCTGTATAGTAAGTAGTAAAAAACAAGCTCTCCTGAGTAAATTGAAAGCATGGGGACCATGGGAAAGGGTTGAAGGGGAGGGTAGAAGCAGGAAGGGGAGCAGAGAAAAATGTATAGCTCATTAAAATCAATAAAAATATAATTAAGAAATCAAATGACCTTAAAACCAGAAATTTTATTCTAGCTTTTTATGCCAATAATTGAAATTATGAGCGCAAACAGATACTTGCACACTGGTGTTCCTAGAAGCCTCATTTTTTATAGCCATAATGTGGTAACAACACAAAGATCCGTTGGCAAATGGGTAAACAATATATGGTATATACATGCAGTATATATTATTGTTATCATAGATTATTAACATTATATAATATTGTATATCTTATTGTATATTATATTATACATTTTAATATTATAATATATTATATTGTTATACATCATTGTTAATATAGTATATTAATATTATTTAACCTTCGAAATAAATAAGAATCGATTACGTGATATGACATGGATAAGATTTGAAAACATACTAAGGGATTTGAAACCAGACTTAAGGGATAAATACTGTTCTATACCTCAAATCATATAAGATCCAGGCAAACTAAAGGTATTGGGAAGTGATGCCCTTTGGATGATTATTCTTCCCTTCCCTTATGAATAGGATTCTTGTTCTTCCCATACTTTGTTCTCTTTACCACCCCTGAGGACACAAGTAGATAGCAGTGTTTCAGTTTCTGGCGACAAAGTCTCTGCAGACATCAAATCTGTCAAGGACCTTGGTCTTAGACTTCCCAGCATCCAGAACCATGATAAATAAATCTCTGCTGTCCATAAGCTACGTTTTTATGGCATTTCCTTCTAGTTTCCTGCTGTAGAGATTGCATTGGTATGGATCTTGGTTTATTGATACAAATTTTAGGTTAGTTTGTTTTTTTTGTATAATTAAGAAATATAGGTTAATAGAGAGTCATCTATAATAGTCAAGCTTGTAGTCATGTTAGTTAGATTTTCTAGATATTTAGAGATACCTTTCAGTTATATAGGTATTTTTCAATTCCATCAAAGACTCAAGAAGGATATAGTATTACCTAAGTAAACAGGAAGTGCATTGTAAGCAACTTCCAAAACTCTAGAATTGACAGAGATATCTTACTGTCTAGACAGTCACCCAAAGTTCTTCTGTACCATTAGGGCATCCATCTTCAGCCTACAGACCTATAGTATCCAGCATACTTTTCCATGAAGCAGGACATTTCAAAGACAATGCCACCTATATTGGCAGTTTGTCAGTCACTTTTTTCTGTATCCTGCAGAATGTCTAGCAGACTCTTTCATGAAGCAGGAACCCTAAAGGATTGTCTCACCTTTAGGCAAGAAGTCATTTCTCTCCAGGTCCTGTATGTCCAGTTTATGAAGCAGTCCAGGCAAGAGCAGTTTCTTGCCCAAATGGCTAGCAAACTCCGTAATGTGCCTCTTCAATGTCCATCTTCCTCTTGGAGTAATTAGTGCTGCCAGAAGCAGATGTATCTCACTGTCATGAAGTCTTAAATTAATAATTTAAATGCCATATTCTGAAGATATCTGAAAGATTTTAAGTTTTCTTTAGTTATGATAAAGCATAAAGTAGATATAAATATTGTAACTATAATTTTTGCTTAATACCCGTTTTGTTATATGTAATTTTACTATGTTAAAGATAACACCTTCTTTTTTTATTTAAACAGAAAATGAGGGGTAATGTGGGATTCCCCTCTGTATACTGTGAATACCATTGGTGAACATAGAAACTGTCTTGGCCTGTTGACAGGGCAGAACATATGTAGGCAGTGAAAACTACACCAAATGCTGGGAGAAAGGAGGCAGAGTCAGGGAGAAGCCACGGAGCCACCACTAAAGACAGACATGCTGAAACTTTGCTGGTAGGCCACAACCTCGTGATGATTCACAGATTAATGGAGATGGGTTAAATTAAGATGCAAGAGTTAGCAAATAAGAAACTAGAGCTAATGAGCCAAGCAGTGATTTAATTAATACAGTTTCTGGGGCTGAGCAGCTGTGAACCAACAAGCGTCCTCCTTACAACAGTTTCCCAAACTAAGATATGATTCCTAGAATGGTTAGATTCAGTGGTGGTTAGCAGAAACTGAGGGGAGAGTACAGTGAGGAAATACTGCTTAATAACTGTAAAACTTTCATGATGGAAAGAAGGAAGGAAGGAAAGAAGAAGGGACAGATGGAAGGAAAGAAGGAAGGAAGGATGAAAAGAGGAGGAAGGGAGGAAAAAAGGAAGAAAGGTGGAAAAGTTTAGTCTTACCCCCAGTAGTTTTATTATTACTTAATTCAAGTTCTAAAAATGATAGTATGTATAGGTTTCAGAAATATCCTTATCTTTTTATTAATTAAACATGTCTTTATACAACTTTGTACATGTATGCCATGCATAGTGATTACACTTGCTGTCACTTCATTGCCTTCCCTATTTTACCCTTTTCCTGCCTACAACTCTCTCACATGTTCTCGTCTGTTCTTTTTGTTTTGTGACCCACTGAGATTAGCCAGGACCGTTTGTTTATCCATGGGAATGGAACTGTCTGCTGGAGCCTGGTTGGCTCAGCAGTAGGCATACAACTAAAGACAGTGATTTTTCCCTCTCCCAACTTATTGGTAGCCACTAGTTCAGAGGTAAGGCAAATCGTTCTGCTTTGACTTGGGAGGACACAGTTCAGGCAACTGCAGATGCAAATGAATGATTGCAGTGGTGGTATTGATATAGAGAAAGGCATTTCATGGCCCTTCACCTATCTTCTGGTGGCTTTACACACTTCCTATCTGCTTTGTTCCCTAAGCTGAAGTTATCGGCAGTTATGAACACCTCTTGCAAAGGACCCAAATTGGTCCCAAACATCCACGTCAGGCAACTTACAATCTCCTGGAATGCCTGGTCCAGGCAGAAACATTTTGGACACCTGCATCCAAGTGCATATACCTATGTGCACACACACACATATCACACACACACACACACTAAAATGCAATAAAATATTTTAACACAGCTATTCATAGCATGGTAAATGCTTATCTTAAATGTAATTTAATATTCTAAAATTGAATATATCTTTATAGAAACCATTATACATTCCAGAGCTACATGTGTCATAGGCAGCATAGACAAGGCACTGGATTGTATTACTCTGCCATACTTTGTAGCTTTCTAAAAGTGACATATGGAACAATCACTCTTTTGTTCAGCCAGTTTCTCCTGATCTTTTCTGAGTGTATTATAGCCATTTCGACATAGACCATTGTTTTCTTTCTATATTTAATTTTCCTTCCTGTTCTAGATAAAATGAATGATACATAGAGGCATGCACAACTTCACCCTGTGTTTTATATTTAAAAATGATTTTCATGTGACAAAAAGGTGGATGGCTAAATTTTACCACTCAGTATGGCTGGTTTGAAGCTAATTAAAACCTGGTGGCTTCTGAATGAACCTGTGGGTCCCTACAGGGATGGAAATTGCTTCTTTACAGCTCTATTGACTGACAAAGCGGGTGATAACTCGCTTGCATCCTTTGAACAAGTTCATTAGCTTCCCATAATGGCTGTTGGAGGTAAACACTCTGATATTTAATTAGCAGACTATCTTTGGTGAGCTTATGAGCAGTTATAGGTCCTTTTCTCTTCCTTCCATGCCCAGAACCCAAATGCTTTTTATAGCTAGTCTGATTCATCTTCAGTCAATAGTTGTGTGCCTGACAACAACCATTAATAACTATTAAAGCAACTGCCTGTATTTCCTTCTCTTCTCTCTCTCTTCCTTTGTTACTTTCTTCCCTCCTTTCTTTCATTCTCTCTCTTTCTTTCCCTCCCTTTCTTTTTTCCTTCCTTCCTTCCTTCCTTCCTTATTTTTTTCATGTTCTAAAATAAGATCCCATTAGTCTTTAAGATTTACTTCCTGGGCAGCAAAAGTTTTAATCCTCTTTAATCCAAGTTTTCCAGTTGATACTGCTCACTGTGAGTAGGCTATGTCATTGACTAATGCAACTAGCATGTACCTTTGCCATTTCTACACAGTACGCATACCTGTGTTACACTGACAAAAGCTGAAGGCAGGGGGACTTCAGTGTCAACATGAACTGTGACCCTGTCATAAACCTGTATCTGTGAATATGCTGGGTTCTCAGATCCATCTCTGCCTCAGTGTAATGCCCATTGTGTGGGGAAATGAGGAAATGTTGAAATACACCATGTATTTTACATTTTATCCAGTTATACTTTTGGTATGTTCAAGGGAGCGAAGTTAGTAAATATTTCTGCATATTGGATATTTGGAGTTTCCAAACTTCCTGTCTATTAGTTGTAAAATGAAGGAATAAAGTAGAGACTGTTGGAGCTGCACGGTGCTTAGGGAGAGGAGAGCAGTTTGTGAAATGTGTGTGTTGGTTGGCTAAGGACTTTGTAAAGTGCAAAGGTACCTATGTTCTCTGTTGAAATAGGAGCGGCGGCAGGGCTGCGTCCCCAACACCCTGGCCACTTGGCTAGCTCATGCCCGAAATAACAACACACAAACTGTATTCATTTAAGAACTGCTTGGCACATGAACTCTAGCCCTTACAGGATAATTCTTGCACCTGGACTAGCCCATTTCTAATAATGCGTGTAAGCACCCCAAGGTGCGCTTACCGGGAAGATTCTATCCTCCGTCCATCCTGGGAGAGTGGAGCATGGTGTCTCTCCAGAAGCAGAGCAGAGTCTGACCTCACTTCTTCTTCCGCCCAGAATTCTATTCTGTTTACTCCTCCCACCTATGTTCTATACTATGAGGCCAAGCAGTTGGTTTATTATAATTAACCAATGACCTTCCTCCATCAGTTCTCCATGATGATTTCTCGTCCAGGACTTAGGAAATGGCTCAGTTAGTGAAGCTTTTGCTATGGAAGTGTGAGGACTGCTTCAGATCCCTAACACCAGTATAACTAGCTGCCTGGAGCAGTGTACCCATAATCCCGGTGCCTGGGAGGTAGAGGGATCCCTTAGGATTGCTGGCCAGCCTAGATTACTCAGTTAATGTCAAGTTCAAAAATAAGGTGGAGGTGCAAGAAAGAGGACTCTGGTATTCTTAGAGAACCAGAATTTGACAGAGAACCTATGGCAGGCAGCTCACAGATACCCGTATTGCCAGTTTCAGGGTTTCTAAAATCAATCTGCCATCTCTTCCTGGTCTCTAAGAATACTTGCACATATGTGTAAATACACATACAAATAAAGTAAAAATAAAATATGTTTCTAGACAAAGATAATGATTGAAAAAGACACCCGATGTCAACCTCTGTCCACTGCATGCATACATTCACATGTTCTTGCACACCCACACAAATGCACACACACATAACATACACATATTTATAATAAGTATATAAGTATGCACACACAATAAGCTAAAATTTAAAACAAATTCTGCAGGAAATATCTATATTGTCAAACATTTTTTGTGCTAGACCTATGATTTTTTAATGTAAATCAACTGTACTTAGCTTTGTAAGACATATGGGAAGTATACAGAATATGATACTAGGTTTTGCATATCTTGTGAGAGCTTATTGACATCTTGAATGAAATCGTTACTCTTGGCAAGCTAAAGCACACCAGTGCATTGATCACTTAGATGTTAAAACACAGAGCAAGCATGTAATGGATTGAATGAGATATTCCCCATAGGCTTAAGCATTTGAATTTTTTTTTTCCCTGGTTGGTAGCACTGTTAGGGTAGGTGCAGGAGCTGAGGCCTTGTTGCAGGAAGAATGTCACTGGAGGAGGCATGGAAAATAAAACAGCTTGAGCCACTTCTAGTTTGCTTTCTCTATTCTTGCCTTCTAGAACCATTGCCCTAATAAATTATTTCACCTATAAGTTGCCTTGGTCACAGTGTTTTATCACATCAATAGAAAAGTAGCTATTGCAAATGGCTACTTTGGTGGGCAAATGACAATGGCAAAGTGTGTTTATAAAAGCAAGGTGATGAATTGATCTTTTAATTCACCAAAAATTGGAAATGATGGAAGGCCTGTGAGATTAGAAATTAATGTTTTTCAAGAAAAGCTTCTACTAAAGGCACTTGATGCCAAGTCAGACAACCTGAATTCAATCCTCAGGTTTGAGCACATGGTGGTTTAAAAGGTGATATGATTAGGAAAGGAACAAGGCAGTATTTTTACAATATCCTGGGTCAAGAAGATGGAATATTAATTATCAGTGATATTTACTTTTTTCTTTTCACAAATTGTGCATTTGATATAAAAGTAAAACAATTTGTAAAAAGGGAAATCTAGGACAATCACACACTGACACACACATACACTTGAACCTTTTGAGAAGGCTTGGTGGGGAACATAAGAAATATAATGTGCCAGTATTAAGTTAAATCTTGAAGGCTGTGACATTATAAATGGAAAAAATATTCAATTAGAGCTATAAAACCCAAATTATAAGATCATGAGTAATGTATTTAAAGTAGCAGTCCCTTCTAGCTTGATACAAATCCATAAATTATTAGTGAGCTAGACCTTTAAAACCAATGGGCAAGACAATTTTATCACTTGCTAATTAAGTTTCACATTTTAAAAAAACACACTCATATAAGATGAAAAAACTCAACAGATTTTCAGATATTAGAAAAGCAAAACTGGGATTAGCCTTTCAATTTGTTTTTCTTCTTAATTACTATTTCAAAATGGTTTTCTTATACTTATGTTGGTAATACTAAAAACAAGCACTCAATTTGTGGGAGTGAGACATTAAGCAGAGTTGACATTAATGGAGCGAGCAAGTTTTGAGGCTTTGATGAAGAGTATGTACAAAAATATTTGAGATCCTTCCATATAGGAAAAGTTCTCTTTTCCTTGATAATGCAAATCAGCCCTCATTTATACCAGCCTGTGTTTATCTTTATTTTGAGATTTGCCTATAACCTTGTGCTGTGTTGTTGGCTCTGTGGCTCACAGTACACGTCTGTTGCATCTCTGGCCTTTGGTAGTTCATCTTTAGTTTCACTTTTGTTTTCAGCCATGAAGAGGGGGCTTCAGGTTGTACTAGCATATTTTCAAACTTTCTGCACATCTCTCCAAGAACCAAGCACTTCTCCAAGGATCCATGAAACTTTTCAGATAAAAGGATTAACAGCTAAGAACAGAAAACTGGTTGTGCTTGGTGCTAATAGTGACCAAGTTCTAGATAGTATCTTAAGATAGAAATACCAATAACTTCCTAAGATCTATTAGGGGCAGTGGGCCCAGGCTAGTCTTTTGGGCAATAGTCTGTCATCCTATTTATACATATTCTTGCAGCACAATTAAAAATTCAGGGTCAGAAATTGGGGTTCAACCTGAGGATCCAAAAAACAAAACATCTAGCCACTGGCTCTCACCTCGACCTCAGTCCAAAAACGATGATCCTGCTTCCCGGAATCTTTAAAGGAGACTGTCTGAGAGCTGTCTCCTCCCATCTTATATTCCTTTCTAGGGCTGGGATTAAAGGGGTACACAGCCCAGTTTCTATGACAACTAGTGTGGCTACTGGGATTAAAGGTGTATGTCATTATGGCTACTGAGATTAAAGGTGTATGCTACAATAACCTGGTCTGTAATCTGACCAGGGGACTGTTTTACTCACAGATCTTCAGGCAATCTTTATTTATTAAAATACAACTGAAATGCCACTACATATTCATCTTAATCTTTTAACAGTAAGACTGATTAGAATTTTTTCCATAAAGATTTATCTTTTAAACATTTACTTTAACAGCTGTCCATTGTAATATCTACTTCTATATCTATTTATACATGGCTATTGAATTATTATTGCTCATGCAAATATGTAAGAAATACCAATTTTATATAATTTGATACCTAAACCTAAGAGCATGTCAGATCTTAATTAAATTAGAAAACTAAAATGAGCTTGATGATTTAATGTAACATGTCTTCTATCCTTTTACTACTAAAGAAGTTCTCATAAGAAAAATAGAAAAAAAATAGATGTAGTTCTGGGAAAGCTAGAAATTATATGGTTTAGTCTGTGAAATAGAAGTGTGTGTGTGTGCTCACAAATAAGTGTATGCATGTGTGTGTGTGTGTGTGATAGAGGTTTGTGGTGTATGCATTTGTTAGTGTGTGAATGTGTACATAGGTACACATGTACATGTATACCTGTGGAAGCCAGAAATGAATATTGCATATCTTTCCTTGATTGCTCCCCACCTCAATTTTTTTTTTCATTTGGGATTTCTCACTGAACTTAAAGTTCATTCATTTGCTGACATGACTGGCCTATACAATTTGGGGAGTTACCTATATGACCCATTCTCACAGTGATGGAGAGATGCACCACCATGCCTGGATTTTTGTGTCAATTCTGGGGGGATCCACACTCAGATCCTTATGGTTGTACTATAGGTACTAATTCACTGAAGTAACATCTCGGTTCCAGAAATGAAAATTTATTACATTTCAAACTTCTATACTTGGATTAAAGTTACTATAATATACATATGTGAAAAAAAACAAGAAAACTGTAATGGGACTTTTGGTTTTAGTGTGAAAGAATAAAGACATATTTACTTATTCCTATACTTGAAAATTATTCTATAATGTTGAGGCAGGACAACAGACAGTGTCCCTTGAATACTCACATGAAAAACAAATATAGATGAGTAAGTATACACAGTCTGAGAGTTCCTACAAAAAAGACAGAGACCTAGTCCTGCTTTAAAGGGTCAAAAAGACAGTGATTCAGACTAAAATTTTTTTAAAAAAAAGGGAGAAAAGAAAGTCAAATATTTGGTAAGAAAAAAAGATCAGAATTATACAATGGCAAGAGCAGGATCAAGACAGGGAAGCTTCTTTCTTCCATTGCTCTTTTTTATTGCTCTGAAGCGTAATCAGTGCAGTTAAATGAGACAAAGCTCTAAAGACTATAAAAACTAAAAAAAATAGCCATACCAAAATTGTAAAATGGCACATGAAGCTACTTTTCTCACCCACGTGAATCCATCTTTGTGAGTTCGAGGCCAGCCTGGTCTACAAGAGCTAGTTCCAGGACAGGAACCAAAAGCTACGGAGAAACCCTGTCTCGAAAATCCAAAAAATAAATAAATAAATAAATAAATAAATAAATAAATAAATAAATAATAAATAAATAAATAAACTCAAGAAATGAAGCAATGCAAAGATACAAAATTAGCAAAGACTAATAGTATTCATATGGTTACTGATGCAAGTGCAGCAGCAAGATGTTAGACATTAGGAATAGGTTCAGAATGTCTATGAACCAACCCATGAGGCAGTGCTGGAGAATCGAAGATTGAAGCAAAAGGGAAAGAGGAGAATGCCTCATAATTCTTGAGGATGCTTTGTCTTAAATGATTTGAGCTTAAATATTATCACTTTAGTTAGCTTTGAATAAATCCCAATGAGCGGTTCAGTGAACATCAAAAGGACAAGTCTTAAATTCAGATGTTAAAAACAAATAGCCTAAGTTAGCTTGGTAGAAAGGAAAATCTCTAAGATAGGATTAACCTGGCTTGGTATTTGAGCACAATACAAACCCTGTGAGATTACAACACATGAATAGGCAGGCTAATGAAATGAGATAGAAAGCTCAAAAATAGTTCTCACCACATATAAAAGCCTAACAAATGATAAGGATGGCCTCTCAAAGCAATGAGACCACCAGATATTTTAAGTTAATGTTATTTGTGGCAACATAATTGATGATTAGACACAGATTAAATGAGATCAGTTGCTCAGACCAGATTTAGAGATTAGAGCATCATGAGGCTAAGTATCACAATTTCTCTGCTGCCTGAGTACAGAGAAACGCAGTATGAATGTGACTGATGCAACAAAAGAAAAGATAGTTATGTAAAGCTATATGATAACAACTTTAGTAAGCGTTTAGTTTCAAAATTCACTGTATTCAAAGTTTAAAAGTCAGAATGGAGCGGGGAGGGCCTTGGACTTCCCACAGAGCAGGGAACTCTGACTGCTCTTTGGACTGGAGAAGGAGGGGTAGGGGAATGGGGGGAGGGGAGGGAAATGGGAGGTGAGGAAGAGGCGGAAATTTTTAATAAGAAGAAAAATAAAAATAATAAAAATAAGTAAAAATTAAAAATAAATAAATAAAAGTCAGAACATATTAGGAAAATATTTACCTTATCTATCTTCATCTATCCATCCATTCATCCATGCATCCATCCATCCATCCATGCATCCATGTATCTTTTATCTACCATATATACATCTAATGTCTGTATCACACCACACATATCCCTCTGTGTGTGTGCATGCGTGTGCATGTGCTCCCACATGCACGTATGCTTAAATTTACAAATCTATTAGGACAACTTTTAAAAAAGGAAAACAGGGACAGAGACCCACATTGGAGCATTGGACAGAAATCTCAAGGTCCAATTCAGGAGCAGAAGGAGAGAGAGCACGAGCAAGGAACTCAGGACCGCGAGGGGGGCACCCACACACTGAGACAATGGGGATGTTCTATCGGGAACTCACCAAGGCCAGCTGGCCTGGATCTGAAAAAGCCTGGAATAAAACCGGACTCGCTGAACATAGTGAACAATGAGGACTACTAGAACTCAAGAACAATGGCAATGGGTTTTTGTTCCTACTGTACGACCTGGCTTTGTGGGAGCCTAGGCAGTTTGGATGCTCACCTTACTAGGCCTGGATGGAGGTGGGTGGTCCTTGGACTCCCCACAGGGCAGGGAAACTTGATTGCTCTTTGGGCTAACGAGGGAGGGGGACTTTATTGGGGGAGGGGGGGAAGGGGGAGGCAGTGGCGGGGAAGAATCAGAAATCTTTAATAAATAAATAAGAATTAAAAAAAAATTAAAAAAAAAGGAAAACAGGCCAAAATGGTAAGAGGAATAGGGAAAAATACTGACAAATTGGTAAGTAATGAGATTCTAAACATGTGAAAAGATTGTTAGCTTCATAGCTAATAAAACCACTTGATTCAAATAGCCCTGAGATGCTGCACCTGGTGGACTTAGGTATTTTAGAAACATTGACTATATCAAGGGGTTAATCTTAAACATTTATGTTGACAGTGGATGGCCAATCTCTTTATCTCAAGATAATTGGCTAGATTTTAATACCTTCATCAGTCCACCCAGGCTTGCCTTGGTCCTCAAGAAGGACTTGCTCTTCCCAGGTTTCCCTCCCCTACCGTCCATACTGCTCTTCCTAGGGGGACGCACTGGACAGTCCCTGCAGCTAGCTCTTGCCAGCCTTCTAGCCACAACGCTGTTTTCAAACAATGAGGATGGTGCTGAGATGGAGAGATCAGACTATTCCTGCTACCTAATGCTGGGCTGACAAGCTGCCACTCCTGGTGTCGTTCACGGTGCTGAAGAAAACACCCATGTGCTTATGCTTGTCCAGAGAGCATGTTAGCTACTAGACTGGCATATCCCCCAAGCTCCCAACTTTGGCCTTTTCAGGGAAACTCTAGTAATATTTTTTTTTAATTTTTATTTTTTAAACTCTACCAATCAAAACAGCTTGTTTAAGTCCTCAGGTTTTACAACCTGATACTTTATATAATTAAAACAAATGTGTTTCTTGCCAACCCTAAGATGGCTCTCTTAATTAGGATATATACTTCCCTGCTCCCATATCCACCTTCCTTTATCCCAACCATCCCATTCCTCCAAGCTCCCCCTGTCCTCCCCTTTTCACTTTTCTCACCGCATTTCCCCTTACCCCCATCCCCCCACCCCCATGTTCCCAGTTTTTGGCCAGCAATCTTGTCTACTTCCTATATCCAGGCGGATGACTATATGTTTTTCTTTGGCTTCACCTTCTTATTTAGCTTCCCTAGGATCACAAATTATAGGCTCAATGTCCTTTATTTATGGTTAATAACCAATTATGAGTGAGTACATCCCATGTTCATCTTTTTGGGTCTGGGTTACCTTACTCAGGATAGTGTTTTCTATTTCCATCCATTTGCATGCAAAATTCACGATGTCATTGTTTTTTACCGCTGAGTAGTACTCTAATATGTATATATTCCACACTTTCTTCATCCATTCTTCCATTGAAGGGCATCTAGGTTGTTTCCAGGTTCTGGCTATTACAAATAATGCTGCTATGAACATAGTTGAACAAATGCTTTTGTCATATGATAGGGCATTTCTTGGGTATATTCCCAAGAGTGGTATTACTGGATCTTGGGGTAGGTTGATCCCGAATTTCCTGAGAAATCGCCACACTGATTTCCAAAGTGGTTGCACAAGTTTGCATTCCCACTAGCAATGGATGAGTGTACCCCTTACTCCACAACCCCTCCAGCAAAGGCTATCATTGGTGTTTTTGATTTTAGCCATTCTGAC